>NC_135983.1:87467-203333 GCF_053455715.1 Rhinoraja longicauda | reverse complement strand
GCCAAAGTATAGAACATAACATACATATTTAAAATGCATGAATATAAATACAAGTACACAATGCATGGGTAGATATGCCCCTGTACATATATATATATATATAAATATATATATATACGCAATACATTTATAGCCTTTTATCGATTGCTACGCGTTCTTGCAGTTGTAAGCAGTACAGCAAGGTAGCAAGTTTAGCAGGTCGATATTAATTTTCTTAGTGTCAATTAGTGTCAATTTATGTATGAGTGTATGTGTACATGTTGGTCATTCACTGTCTCTCAGGGTGTGGCATGCTGTTACGTATAGTGCGCCAAGATGGGCTGTATTTCCTTCGCCAAGGATTATTCTTAGTTTTGATATATCATCTAGTTCTTTAAAATCTGGAGTTGCCAGACTGAGTTCTTCAAAGGACATTTTCCTTATTTTGTCGAATTTTTTACATTTTAAGAGGAAGTGCACCTCTGTTTCAACCTCATCTGTCAAACAGTGACCACATATTCTATTCTCTCTTGGTTGCCAAGATCTCTTCTGTCTTCCTTTTTCAACTGCCAAATGGTGGTCACTTAACCTGTACTTGGTGAGGGTCTGTCTCTGCTTTATATCTCTAACAGTTGAGAGATAGTCTGACAATTTATAATCTCATTTTTAGGGCCCCGTAACATTCTAATCTGATTTGGCTTTTGGTTGCTTTATCCCAATGTTCTAGATAGGTTTCTTTGCATTGTTTAATAATTTGGTTCACTCTAACTGGTGATTGGAAAGCAGTGTTGAACTGAGGACTGGTCAAGGTTTGGCTGAATAGGGGAAGGTAGTCTCAGTACCAACTGATACAGAGAGCTTTTTTCTGAGTTCCCCTCTTGGGGTTGGAGGGCTTTGAACTGGAGGGTGTCTGGGGGACTAGAGTTAAGGTGATTCCAAAAATGTAGTGCTCGTTTCTGGATATTTATTATCAGTGGGTATCTACCTAATTCCGCCCCACATGCATTTGTTGGTGTTTTCCTTTGGATGCGGTGGGTGTTCCGACAAAATTCCACATGTAGGGCCTCTGTTGTGTGTTTTTCCCATTTAGTATAGCTGTGGTGACTGAGTGGGCCCCATACTTCACTACCATAAAGCACAATGGGCTGAATTACACTGGCAAATATTTTAAGCCAGATTTTAATTGGAATTTGGATGTTGTGGAATCTTCTTTTTATTGCATACAGAGCTCTTCGAGCTTTCTCTTTTAGTGCATTCACTGCCATGCTAAAGCTCCCTGATTCTGCAATAGTTAGACCAAGGTAAGTGTAGCTCATAGTGTGTTCGATAATGATACCATTGAGAGTGAATTGGTATTTGTCTTCCTGACATCTGGGTCTTTTTTGAAAAATCATGATGTTGGTTTTCTTTAGATTTACTGCCAGGGCCCAATGTTGGCAGTACTCATCGAGTAGGTCTAACTGTTGCTGCAGCCCCTGTTCTGTGGGAGACAACAGAACCAAGTCATCCGCATAAAGCAGGGATTTTACCTCTCCAGAAGACAGAGGCCTGGCGCTGTGCTCTGGTCCAACTTTACTGCCAAATCGTTTATGTACACATTAAACAGTGTTGGGCTCAGATTGCAGCCTTGCCGGACGCCTCTTCTCTGGGTGAAGAGATTAGTGCATTTGTCCCCAATTTTGACACCACATTTATTATTCAAATACATTGATTTGATAAGGTCATATACCTTTCCTCCTATACCACAATGGAGAAGTTTGTAATAAAGCCCTTTGTGCCAAATAGAGTCAAATGCTTTCTTAAAGTCAATAAAACAGGCAAATATTTTCCCATTTTTTGCTTGATGTATATGTTTTTCAATGAGAGTGTGAAGAGTATAGATATGGTCGGTGTTTTGGAAGGAAGCCAATTTGGTGTTTACTGAGAATATTATATTTGCTAAGGAAATCCTGCATTCTGTTATTGATAATACTGCAGAATAACTTCCCTCGGCAGCTACTGACACAGATGCCACGATAATTGTTTGGATCTGATTTGTTTCCACTCTTATAAATTGGCGAAATAAGCCCTTGACACCAAATATTGGGAAAATAACCTGAACGTAATATGATGTTGAACAGCCTAAGCACTGTGTCCTGCATCTCCGGAGTGCTATACTTAAGCATTTCATTGTTAATGCTGTCTGGGCCACAAGCTGTCTTTGAGTGGAGAGATTTTATTTTTGTGGCCAATTCTTCTGGAGTGATTGGGAAGTCGAAAGGGTTTTGATAGTCTCTAATTGTTGTTTCTAATGTTTGGAGTTTTTCTTTGATATAAGAGTAGTTTGAGTTTATTTTATTTATTGGAATGTCTTTATATAGATCTTTGAAATATGCCCTCCAGGTATCACCATCTTGAGTTGGTAATGTTTGTGGTTTTGTTGTGGCCAGGTTATTCCACATATCACAGAATTTGTTTTGATTTATTGAGTTTTCAATTTCTTCAAGTCTTTTATGGATATAGTTTTGTGTTTTTTCCTAATAGTGTGTTTATATCTTTTAAGGGTTTCATTTTATCTAATACGTAAGTCTGAATTGTTTGGTTGGCGGCGTTTTTGATTTGATATTTTCCTCAGATTTTTTCTGGCATTTTTGCACTCGTAGTCAAACCACCTGGGTACGCACGCATACCAAGGACTGGCCACCCTCCTCCAACGGGAGACTCAGGACTGCTGCAGAGAACCAGTGTTTCCTCCCTCCCCAAAAGAAATCCACTAGCCTCTTCTGTACAGCAGTAACAAAGGTAGAGGGCGGGACAAGAGTTGCCAGCTGGTACCATAACATGGAGGCCACAAGCTGGTTTATGACCAGCACCCTACCCTGGAAAGAAATAACCCTAAGCAAGCCTGACCAGCGTCCCAGCCGGGCGACGACTTTCGTCTCTAGCTCCTGCCAGTTCGCCGGCCAAGCACCTTCAGTGGGACTCAGGTAGACCCCCAGGTAGAGGAGGTGCGTGGTGCTCCACGCATAATCTTTCATCTCCTCCGGCAAGGATTCCACCTGCCACTGGCCCACTAGAAGTCCGAAGCACTTACTCCAGTTCATCCTAGCGGACGAAGCAGCTCAGAACACCTGCTGGCATTCGCATATCCTCCACAGGCCAACAGGATCAGTAAACGTAAGAAGAACCACCTCCCTCAGACCTCCGCGAAAACGCGCTGGAATCAGGGTGGAGATTCCGCCACGCATCGACCAACTCGAAAGATTCAATCACACCTCTCAACTTCTTCGCCACTGCAGGGGCACACTGAGTACCAGAGCGATCTTGCACCTCAAGGGTACAATTGAAATCCCCCCCAAGGAAGACACACCCTCCGCAATCAATAATGCTCAGCAGAGCAGTCACCTCCTGATGTAAACGCACCTGCATTGTGCCGGTACACGTTAATGAAATATAATGGCACGCCATCCAAGATCACGGCCAGATAGTGCAAACGGCCCGGCACAACTTCCTGCACCTTCACAATCTCTGGCTGGAAAGTTGGGGCCAACAGGAAGGCCAACCCACTTGACTTTGTGCTGAGGTGGCTCATGTAGACCCCCCCCCCCCTCCCACTCCAGGAGCCAGGTGGGCTCGTCACTAACAACGGTGTGCGTCTCTTGCAGAAAACTCACTGCATACTTCCTGATAGATGGTGAAATCTACCAAGGTCCCCCCTTCCGCCAATGATGTTTACTGTGCACTTCAAGTTGAAGATACACTGGGGTTTTTTCCTCGCACTCCTCGTGGGAATGGAGCCTCCCTCTCTTAAGAGCTTCAAAAAGTCCCCGTACTGACACTTCTCAGACTCGAGAAGGCCACTAACCTTACTGTGAAGGATGCACCTAGGTACAGTGAAATTCTTTGCTTTGCATACAATCCAGTAACATTGCACATTAAACATAATAATCGATATGTACAAAAGTGTAACGATTTTTTGTATAAGAATAGTAGACTTCACCCAAGGCATTACACAAAGAGTCATCATATTTCTGGTGCCAACTTGTGCCCTTCAAGTATCAAAGTTCTTAATAGTACTAGAGTTTTATCTTAGCCTTCAAGGTCCGTTGTCCTGGCGACAGCGCTGGGTCCATATTGTATTGGTTGACATGTCCTGGCAATGCTTATGGTGTCCTCCACTGCTGCTTTGCCTCGCTGTGATGCTGCAGGCCAAGTCCGTGTTCTCAGCGTCAGTGGAGCCTCTAGTGGTGCCCGATTCGCATGATCCCCCGGCTGCTGCAGGCCTCCAACGGCCCACTCCACTCCAGTCCCAGTCCCACACCCACTTGAACCTCCACTCCCACTCCCACTCCCACTCCAATCCCACTCCCACTCCAATCCCACTCCCACTCCCACTTGAACTCCCACACCCACTTGAACTCCCACACCCACTTGAACTCCCACTCCCACTCCCACCCCACTCCCACTCCCACTCCACTCCAGTCCCACTCCCACCCCATTCCAACTCCCACTCCACTCCCACAACCCACTCCCACTCCCACTCCCACTCCCACTCCCACCCCACTCCCACTCCCACTCCACTCCCACAACCCACTCCCACTCCCACTCCCACTCCCACCCCACTCCCACTCCCACTCCCACTCCCACTCCCACTCCCACTCCCACCCCACTCCCACTCCCACTCCAGTCCCACACCATTCCCACTCCCACTCCACTCCCACTACCACTCCCACTTGAACTCCCACTCCCACTCCCACCCCACTCCACTCCCACTCCCACTCCCACTCCCACTGCCACTCCCACTTCCACTCCAGTCCCACTCCCACTCCCACCCCCACTCCCACTCCACCTCCCATCCCACTCCCATTCCCACTCCCACTCCAGTCCCACTCCACTCCCACTCCCACTCCACTCCCACTCCACTCCCACTCCACTCCCACCCCACTCCCACTCCTGTCCCACTCCACTTCCACCCCATTCCCACCCACTCCAGGCCCACTCCACTCCTACTTCCACTCCACTCCCACTACCACACCCACTCCCACTCCAGTCCCACTCCACACCCACTCGCACTCCACTCCCACTCCCACTCCCACTCCAGTCCCACTCCCACTCCCACTCCCACTCGCACTCCCACTCCCATTCCCACTCCCATTCCCACCCCTCCCACTCCACTCCTACTTCCACTCCACTTCCACTCCCACTCGCACTCCCACTCCCACTCCCACTCCACTCCTACTTCCACTCCACCCCCACTCCCACATCCACTCCCACTCCCACTCCACTCCCACTCCCACTCCCACTCCACTCCCACTCCCACTCCACTCCCACTCCCACCCTACTACCATTCCACTCCCACTCCCACTCTAGTCTCACTCCCACTCCACTCCCACTCCCACTCCCACTCCAGTCCCACTCCCATTTCACTCCCACTCCACTCCACTCCCACTGCCACTCCCACTCCAGTCCCACTCCCACTCCCACCCCACTCCCACTCCCACTCCCACTCCAGTCCCACTCCCACTCGACTCCCACTCCCACTCCCATTCCCATTCCCAGTCCCATTCCCACCCCACTCCACTCCACTCCACTCCCACTCCAGTCCCACTCCACTCCCACTCCCACTCCACTCCCACTACCACTCCCACTTGAACTCCCACTCCCACTCCCACCCCACTCCACTCCCACTCCCACTCCCACTCCCACTGCCACTCCCACTTCCACTCCAGTCCCACTCCCACTCCCCACCCCCACTCCCACTCCACCTCCCATCCCACTCCCATTCCCACTCCCACTCCAGTCCCACTCCACTCCCACTCCCACTCCACTCCCACTCCACTCCCACTCCACTCCCACCCCACTCCCACTCCTGTCCCACTCCACTTCCACCCCATTCCCACCCACTCCAGGCCCACTCCACTCCTACTTCCACTCCACTCCCACTACCACACCCACTCCCACTCCAGTCCCACTCCACACCCACTCGCACTCCACTCCCACTCCCACTCCCACTCCAGTCCCACTCCCACTCCCACTCCCACTCGCACTCCCACTCCCATTCCCACTCCCATTCCCACCCCTCCCACTCCACTCCTACTTCCACTCCACTTCCACTCCCACTCGCACTCCCACTCCCACTCCCACTCCACTCCTACTTCCACTCCACCCCCACTCCCACATCCACTCCCACTCCCACTCCACTCCCACTCCCACTCCCACTCCACTCCCACTCCCACTCCACTCCCACTCCCACCCTACTACCATTCCACTCCCACTCCCACTCTAGTCTCACTCCCACTCCACTCCCACTCCCACTCCCACTCCAGTCCCACTCCCATTTCACTCCCACTCCACTCCACTCCCACTGCCACTCCCACTCCAGTCCCACTCCCACTCCCACCCCACTCCCACTCCCACTCCCACTCCAGTCCCACTCCCACTCGACTCCCACTCCCACTCCCATTCCCAGTCCCATTCCCACCCCACTCCACTCCACTCCCACTCCAGTCCCACTCCACTCCCACTTCCACTCCACTCCCACTCCCACTCCCACTCCAGTTCCACTCCACTCCCACTCCCACCCCACTCCCATTCCACTCCCACTCCCACTCCAGTCCCACTCCCACTCCACTCCCACTCCACTCCCACTCCCACTCCCACTCTCACTCCACTCCACTCCCACTCCCACTCCACTCCCACTCCACTCCAACTCCCACTCCCACTCCAACTCATGTCCCACTCCCACTCCCACTCTACTCCACTCCCACTCCCACTCCCACTCCAGTCCCACTCCCACTGCCACTCCAACTCAAAGGTTCAAAGGTCTGTTTATTGTCGCTAATTAAGGTACCATACAGCCATACTAAAAACAAAACAACAAGATACACAACTCTATAAAGGTTGACATAAACATCCACCAAGGTGGGTTCCTCACAATCCTCACTGTGATGGGAGGCATTACAGTCCTAGCTTCTTCCTCTTTATTTTCCTCTTTAGCTCCCTCAGCCGGCGATTGAAGCCCCCACGTTGAGGTGATCGAAGCCTCCACGTCAAGGGGATCAAAGCCTCCATATCGAGGTGATCGAAGCTCCCACGTTGGGGCGGTCAAAGCTCCTGTGGCTAGGAGCTGCCGAAGTTGGTCTCTAACCAGGGACTGCGAGCTCAGGCTCCCACGGTTGGAACTCCTGAAGTCGATCTCCAGCAGAGGCCGCCAGCTCCGCGATGGTAGGCCACAGTGCGGACGGATATACGATATGGGAAAAAAATCGCATCTCCGTCAAGGTAAAATACTTTTTAAAAGATTCCACATAAAATAGGCTGAAGTACACTAAAACATGAAAAAACAACAAAGGATGAGACAGACTGTCCACGACACAGCCACTGTGGCTCCACCTTGTGGACAATACCCAATACTCCAGTCCCTCTCCCACTCCAACTCCGAGTCCCACTCCCTTCCCTCTCCCACTCCCACTCCAGTCCCACTCCACTCCCACTCCCTGTCGCACTCCTCTTCCTCTCCCACTCCTACTCCAGTCCCACTCCTCTTCCTCTCCCACTCCAGTCCCACTCCTCTCCCACTACCACTCCAATCCCACACCCACTCCAATTCCCAGTACCACTCCCACTCCAGTTCCACACCACTCCCACTCCCTGTCCCACTCCTCTTCCTCTCCCACTCCCACTTCACTCCCACTCCCTGTCCCACTCCTCTCCCTCTCCCACTCCCATTCCAGTACCACTCCCACTCCAGTCCCACTCCCGCTCCAGTCCCACTCCCACTCCAATCCCACTCCCACTCCAACTCCCACTCTACTCCCACTCCATTCCCACTCCCACCAGTCCCACTCCCACTCCACTCCCACTCCACTCCCACTCCAGTCCCACTCCCACTCCAACTCCCACTCCACTCCCACCAGTCCCACTCCCACTCCAACTCCCACCAGTCCCACTCCCACTCCCACTCCAGTCCCACTCCCACTCCCACTCCAGTCCCACTCCCACTCCAGTCTCGCTCCCACTCCACTCCACTCCCAATCCACTCCCACACCAGTCGCGCTCCCACTCCAGACCCACTCCCACTCCCACACCAGTCGCGCTCCCGCTCCACTCCCAATCTCACTCCACTCCACTGACACCTTGACCCGTGGATGCAGCGTCCCCCCACCTCCCGCAGACACCACTCAGCCTCCGTGCCCCGGGCGCCTCCTGCAGCCAACCACGGAACCGCCACAGTGCCTCCGAGGGCGCGGGAGGTGAGTCCACAGCCCGCTCTCCGATCCTCTCCTCCGTCCACCACCGCCGACAATCAGCCCATCGTCCAATGTCTGCCGCCGTCGCCAACTCCCTTCACCTTCATCACCGTTCTTCAGGATCGAGGGGGAGAGGAGCCTCAAATGAGGCTCCCAGTCCAGGGGGAGTTCTCAGTTCTGCAGCATGCGAGCCAGGGCTGCTGTCAGGGCTCACAGCGACCTTTTTGCCGCACACAGATGGATAATGTTTGGTGCAAGATATGGTCCATTACAGCCAGATTAAAGATAGTTCGAAGGTCTCCAATGAGGTCGATAGGGGGTCAGGACCGCATTATAGTTCACGAGAGGATGGTTCTTTTGCCTGATAACAGTTAGGAAGAAATTGTTCCTGAATCTGGAGGTATGCACTTTCAAACTTCAATAAATATCACCAGCAATTTGTCCTGGACCAGCCGCATTGAAGCTATGGCCTAGAAAGCACACCAACACCTCAACTTCCTTCGAAGGTTGAAGAAGTTTAACATGTCCCCAACAACCTACATCAAATTCTCCGAATGCACCATAGAAAGCAACTTATCGTAGTGCATCATAGCCTGGTTTAGCAACTGCAAGACATTGCATCCATGACCGCAAGAAATTGCAAAGAGTTGTGGACGCAGCCCAGACGATCATTCAAACCAACTTCCCTTCCATGGAATCGTTCTATACTTCACGCTGTCTCAGCAAGGCTGCCAGCATAATCAAGAACAACTCTCTCTTCTCCCCTCTCCCATCAGGCAAGAGGTACAGAAGTTTGAATACACATACCTCGAATTTCTGGAAGTAGATTCCCAGCTGTCATCAAGCAACTGAACCGACCCTCGGGCAAGATGCTGCCTGACCTCCCATCTACAGTATCTCACTGGAGACCTTTCAATTGCCTTTAATCAAACTTTATCGGATTCCAATGTTATACCTTGCACAAAATGTTGTACCTTTATCCAATATCTGTGCATGGCTTGATTGTATTCATGTATAGACTTGACTGTATAGCATGCAAAAGAAAGCGTTTCACTGTCCTCGGTACACGTGACAATAATAAACTAAACTGAACTAAAATAAACCTATATACAAAATGCCATCTATATCTCTCGTTTTCCTTTCCCCTGACTCTCAGTCTGCAGAAGGGTCTCGACCCGAAACGTCACCCATCCCTTCTCTCCTGAGATGCTGCCTGTCCTGCTGAGTTACTCCACCTTTTTGTGTCTACTTTCCATTTAAACCAGCATCTACAGTTCTTTCCTACACATAAAATAAACCTAGATTTTTTTCCCTCTGTAACTGTAACACGGTACACTGCATGCTGCAATCATTCTCTTTGCACTACCTGTAGTACTTGTGTTGCCATGTACAGGAGGCAGAACCTGTCACTATCGCATGTAATAATAATGCCTTTCGTATGTAACAATAATGAATTAACCTGAACAAAAATAAACCAAGGATGTTTGCTCTCTAACTGTAATGCTGGATCAGTACACTGTGCATTCTGGTATGATTCTCTTTGCAGCAGGCAGAGTCTGTCACATGGGGTGCATGGGGGCGATTTGATAATAACAAACCATTGAGACCCCCCCCTTTCCCCCCCCTCCCCCGCTCCTCCCACACGCTGCCCTCGTCTCTAGGCAACTGTGTCGCTGCATAATTTCCGCTCCGCGACGGGATGCAAGGTGTATGTGGCAGTAGCAGCTGTGCGTGTGATGATGAGCCAGGCTGGTGGGAGCGGCAAAGGAAGTGGGACCATCGGATACTTTTTGTAACTTTGTCGCCCTGTACAAGGCGACTCTTTGTGTACTTTATATAATAGATGCAAAGCAAAGAGTTTCACTGTATCAAGTACATGTGACAATAAAGTATCAATCATGCACTGTATGATGGAATGCTGCTGTTATTCTCTTTCACTACCTGTATTACTTGTTTAGTCATGTACAGTGTGATGGAATGGACAGCAGGCAGAGTCTGTCACTTCATCACGGGGCATGTGATCATAATAATCTAAAATAAACATCTTTGCACTACCTGTTACCCTCTTTGCACTCGCTGTGATTCTCTTTGCACTTCCTGTGATTCTCTTTGCACTTCCTGTGATTCTCTTTGCACTACCTGTGATTCTCTTTGCAATAACCGTTGCCCTCTTTGCACTACCTGTCGCCCTCTTTGCACTACCTGTTGCCCTCTTTGCACTACCTGTGATTCTCTTTGCAATAACTGTTGCCCTCTTTGCACTACCTGTTGCCCTCTTTGCACTACCTGTTGCCCTCTTTGCATTACCTGTGATACTTGGTAAACAAGATAAAATACCTACATCATCCCTACATCATCAACTCGCTGAGTTTCAATAAACTTTGCTACCAATATTCCCTTTACCCTAGGGAATGGAATATGTTATCACCCAACACATGTGCCACTCCCGATGTTCAGTCATATATAAAGGGGATTGAGCAACTAGATCTCCTCAACTTGGTAAAAAAAAAGGCCCACTTCAAAATTTAATCACCTCTACTCACTCCGACCACTTATGAGGTGTTTGCGCAGTAATCAACCAAGACCAGAACGAGAACGATGGACAGCGTGTGGAGCCTGTCACGTGCATGTGTGTGGAGCCAGTCACGTGTGTGTGTGTATCTGTGTATGGAGCCTGACACATGTGTGTGTGTGTGGAGCCTGTCACGTGTGTGTATGTGTGTGTGTGGACCCTGTCGTGTGTGTGTGCGGCCTGTCACGTGTGTGTGTGTGTGGAGCCTGTCACGTGTGTGTGTGGGGCCTGTCACGTGTGTGTGTGTGTGTGTGTGTGTGTGTGGGGCCTGTCAGGTGTGTGTGTGTGCGTGTGGGACCTGTCACGTGTGTGTGTGTGTGTGGGGCCTGTCACGTGTGTGTATGTGTGGGGCCTGTCACGTGTGTGTGTGTGGGACCTGTCATGTGTGTGTGTGTGTGTGGAGCCTGTCACGTGTGTGTGTGTGTGTGGAGCCTGTCACGTGTGTGTGTGGAGCCTGTCACGTGTGTGTGTGTGTGTGTGTGGAGCCTGTCACGTGTGTGTGTGTGTGTGTGTGTGTGGGGGGGGCGCGGCGGGTAGAGTCACGTGCCAACAACAACCCAAATGAGACTCCGCCCCTCCCCCATGGTCTCCAGGCAACGGCGGCGGTAACGGGCGGAGCGCGAGCACGAGCACGAGCGCGGCTCCCTGGCTGCGCGTGAGATGGCGATGGCGATGGCGGCTCCGGCTCGAGTCCCGGTCTCGGTCCCAGTCCCGGGCGGCGGCGGCGGCGGCAGCAGCGTTGGGCGGCCGCTGTCGGGCACTGTGCGCCGCCTACACCGAGCCCTGACGGCGCTGCTGAGTGAGGCGGAGCGCCTGCGCTTCATCCACTGCCTCAACGAGTACCAGCGGCGGCGTAACGTGTGCGAGCTGGTGGCCAGCCTCGGCCTGTTGCTCGACTGTCCCCGCAAACGCCAACTACTGCCCCTCCTCCGCCTCGTTATTCCCCGCTCCGACCAGCTGCTCTTCGACCAGTACACGGCCGAGGGGCCTTACCCCAGCAGTCCGGACAGCCGCGTGAGTGCGGGCAGTGGGTGAGGGAGAGGGGCAGTGGGTGAGGAGGGAGATGGCGGTGGGTGAGGGGGGAGATGGCGGTGGGTGAGGGGGGGCAGTGGGTGAGGGAGAGGGGCAGTGGGTGAGGGGGGGGTGGGAGGGAGAGGGGCGGTGGGTGAGGGGGGGCAGTGGGTGAGGGGGAGGGGGGTGGGTGAGGGAGAGGGGGCAGTGGGTGAGGAGGGGGATGGCGGCGGGAGAGGGGCAGTGGGAGGGAGAGGGGCAGTGGGTGAGGGGGAGGGGGGTGGGTGAGGGAGAGGGGGCAGTGGGAGGGAGCGGGGGTGGGTGAGGGGGAGGGGGCAATGGGAGGGAGAGAGGGGTGGGTGAGGGGGAGGGGGCAATGGGAGGGAGAGGGGCAGTGGGTGAGGGGGAGGGGGGTGGGTGAGGGGGCAGTGGGAGGGAGAGGGGGTGGGTGAGGGGGAGGGGGCAGTGGGAGGGAGAGGGGGGTGGGTGAGGGGGAGGGGGCAGTGGGTGAGGGAGAGGGGCGGTGGGTGAGGGAGAGGGGGTGGGTGAGGGGGAGGGGGCAGTGGGAGGGAGAGGGGGGTGGGTGAGGGGGAGGGGGCAGTGGGTGAGGGAGAGGGGCGGTGGGTGAGGGAGAGGGGGGTGGGTGAGGGGGAGGGGGCAGTGGGAGGGAGAGGGGGGTGGGTGAGGGAGAGGGGGTTGGGTGAGGGGGAGGGGGCAGTGGGAGGGAGAGGGGGGTGGGTGAGGGGGAGGGGGCAGTGGGAGGGAGAAGGGGGTGGGTGAGGGGGAGGGGGCAGTGGGTGAGGGAGAGGGGCGGTGGGTGAGGGAGAGGGGGGTGGGTGAGGGGGCAGTGGGAGGGAGAGGGGGTGGGTGAGGGAGAAGGGGGTGGGTGAGGGAGAAGGGGGTGGGTGAGGAGCAGTGGGTGAGGGAGAGGGACGGTGGGTGAGAGGGGGGTGGGTGAGGAGCAGTGGGTGAGGGAGAGGGGCGGTGGGTGAGGGGCAGTGGGTGAGGGAGAGGGGCGGTGGGTGAGGGAGAGGGGGGTGGGTGAGGAGCAGTGGGTGAGGGAGAGGGGCGGTGGGTGAGGGAGAGGGACAGTGGGTGAGGGCAGTGGGTGAGGGAGAGGGGCAGTGGGTGAGGGAGAGGAGATGGTGGTGGGTGAGGGGGGCGGTGAAGGAGAGGGACAGTGGGTGAGGGGGCATCATGACCAAGGGGGAAGGTTGGACGAGAATTAGGAGTGGCCAGGCGAAGGGGAGGGTCAGATTAGCCTAGGAGCATGTTAGACTGACCGAAGTGAGCCAGCACACTAGATTTTCCGATATGTCCTCTTTCTTCCCAACATCTCTCACCCGTGTCTCCTCTGTGTTCTGTTCTTGCCCCCCCCACCCCCGCCAGACGGAACAAGGATAGAGGTCCCTGTTCTTCACCTTTCACTTCACCAACCTCCGCACCCAATACATCGTACTCCATCATCTCCATCATTTGCTTTGTGATCCCACCAATCATTTCTTCTCCTTTGCAGAGACTGCTCCTTCAGTGACATTGGTTCACTCAACCCTCAACCCTTCCCACTGACCTCTCCCCCCCCCCCCCCCCCCCACCCCCCACCCAGGTTACTTTGCCTTGTGATGTAGCATCTGTCCCGATACTACAAACCTGTACGTCTTTGGGGTGGAAGGAAACCGAAGATCTCGGGGGAAAAACCCATGTAGGTTTTCAGTCAGAGAGTGGTGAAGGTGTGGAATTCTCTGCCTCAGAAGGCAGTGGAGGCCAGTTCGTTGGATGCTTTCAAGAGAGAGCTGGATAGAGCTCTTAAGGATAGCGGAGTGAGGGGGTATGGGGAGAAGGCAGGAACGGGGTACTGATTGAGAGTGATCAGCCATGATCGCATTGAATGGCGGTGCTGGCTCGAAGGGCTGAATGGCCTACTCCTGCACCTATTGTCTATTGTTACGAGGAGAATGTACAAACTCCGTACAGATAAGAACCATAGTCAGGATCGCACCTGGCTCTCTGATGCTGTGTTAGTAGCTTCATGGCTACGTCGTCGTGCGGTCCAGCATCATCGTTGCCACCTATTCCTTTTCTCCAGAAATGCTTCCTGACCCTGTTGTGGCCTCCAGTACATCAGTGAGACCAGGTGTACACTCGGGGACTGTTATGCTGAACACTTGCGCTCGGTGCACCAAGGCCTGCTGAATTTTCCAGTTGCTAACCATTTTAACTCCATTCCCTTCCCATAATGTCCTTTCTGTCCTGGGCCTCCTCCATTGCCAGAGCGATGCCACACGCAAACTGGAAGAGCAGCACATCATATTCCATTTGAGTAGTTTCTCCAATTTTGGGTAACCTCTAACATGCCCCCTGTCCTTTTCTCCCCACACCTCCCCCCCCCCCCCCATTCCCCTTGCGTATGCCCCATCTGGACTCCTCCCCCTGTCTTCACAAGTTTCCTCTCTAGGTTCACAAACCACAGCCCAACGGTGAACAGCGAACATTAAACTACGATGACTGCGGTGGGGGTGGGGAGAACGGAGAGAGAGGGAATGCAAGGGTTACTTGAAATTAGAGGAATCAATATTAATACTGCTGGATTTCTCTAATTTCAAGTAACCCTTACATTCCCTCCCTCTCTCTCCATCCCATCCCCACCTTAACCGTCCTGCTAGTTTCACTGTTTGTCTCCCTTCGTTATTGCCTCTTCCACAGGCAACGATGGACCATTTTGTTCCTTTGTCATCGGTGATTGTTCTGTACGTTTTCATCCCTCTAGTCAAGTCAAGTCAATTTTATTTGTATAGCATATTTAAAAACAAGCCACGTTGACCAAAGTGCTGTACATCTGATTAGGTACTAAGGAAGAAAAAAAAATGAAACACAGTAGCACGCAAACATAACAGCACATACAAAACAGTTCACAGCGCCTCCTCAATGAGCCTCAAACGCTAGGGAGTAGAAATAGGTTTTGAGCCTGAACTTAAAGGAGTCGATGGAGGGGGCAGTTCTGATGGGGAGAGGGATGCTGTTCCACAGTCTAGGAGCTGCAACCGCAAAAGCGCGGTCACCCCTGAGCTTAAGCCTAGACCGCAGGATAGTGAGTAGCCCCAAGTCGGCCGACCTGAGGGACCTGGAGTTAGAAAGGTGGGTTAGAAGATTTTTCGTGGGGGGGAATGTCCATTTAGGGCTTTATATGTGAATAGGAGGAGCTTGAAGTTGATTCTGTACCATACAGGGGGCCAGTGGAGAGAGGCCAGAATCGGTGTGATGTGGTCCCTTTTACGGGTACCCGTCAGGAGTCTCGCTGCGGCGTTTTGGACCAGTTGCAGGCGGGACAGGGAAGATTGGCTGATCCCAGTGTATAGGGAGTTACAGTAATCTAGGCGGGAGGAAATGAAAGCGTGAATTATTTTTTCAATGTCGTCGAATTGGAGGAAAGGTTTGATTTTAGCTATGGTACGAAGTTGGAAGAAGCTGGCTTTTACCACAGCATTGACTTGCTTGTCAAATTTTAATGCAGAGTCAAATATCACGCCGAGGTTTTTGACATGCGGTTTGACTAGGCAGGATAGGCTTCCAAGACTGCCTGTTATCGATTTGATGGAGTCGGGGGGGGGGGGGAGGGGGGGGCGAATAGGATGACCTCAGCCTTGCTCTCATTTAATTGGAGGAAGTTCTGTGCCATCCAACATTTTATGTCCTCAAGGCAGTGTAAGAGGCTGTTTAAATTTGACTGGTTGTTGGGTTTCAGGGGGAGGTAAAGCTGAGTGTCATCGGCATAGCAGTGGAAAGAAATGCCGTGCCTTTGAATGATTTGGCCAAGGGGGAGCATGTATAGAGAGAAGAGAATGGGGCCTAGGATGGAGCCTTGTGGAACTCCGCAGGAGAGGCTAGCTGGAGCAGAGGAATAACTGCTTATGTTGATGGCGAAACTCCTATCTTTGAGGTAGTTTCTAGTTTCTCTCTCCTCTGATTCTCAGCCTGAAGAAGGGTCTTGACCCAAAACAGCACCTATTCCTTTTCTCCAGAAATGCTGCCTGATCCTCTGAGTTACTCCAGCATTTTGTGTCTATTTTAAGTGTAAACCAGCATCGGCAGTTCCTTCCTACACATTCCTTCACAATCTTCAGACCTGTCTCATACCTTCTGTGTTATATCTGGCCTTTGTTTCAACCATCTGGCTGTCAAAACCCCGCCTCACCTATCTGCTTTGTTCTGCCACACCCCTTTTCCAGCTTTCCTCTCTTCCCCCGCCCCCCCCCCCTTCCCCATCAGTCAAAAGAAGGGTCTTGACCTGAAACATCACCTCCAGAGATGCTGCCTGACCTGCTGAGTTATTCCAGCACTTTGTGGCTTTTTGTATGTTGACGGTTCGATCCTGACTACGGGTGCTGCACTGTAAGGAGTTTGTACGTTCTCCCCGTGACCTGCGTGAGTTTTCTCCGAGATCTTAGGTTTCCTCCCACACTCCAAAGACGTACAGGTATGTAGGTTAATTGGCTGGGTAAATGTGAAAATTGTCCCTAGTGGGTGTAGGATAGTGTTAATGTACGGGGATTACTGGGCGGCACGGACTTGGAGGGCCGAAAAGGCCTGTTTCCGGCTGTATATATATGATATGATATGATACTGGTTTATAAAAGACACAAAGTGCTGTAATAACTCAGCAGGTCAGGCAGTATATCTGGAGAACATGGATGGATGATGTTTCGAAGGGTCCCAACCCAAAACATCACCTATCCATATTCTCTAGAGATGTTGCCTGACCTGCTGTGTTACTCCCGCACTTTGTGTACTGAATACAGCATGTGTATCAGGAAAGGGGCTGAAGCCCACAGCGCTCTGACTGGTCAATCTGTTGCTCAGTGAGAAATATTTTTTGCTGAACTGTCAGTAACGTTGCTTTGACATTGAATAGTGCATAATCAATCTGAATTAGTATGGTAGAGTGCAATCTTGCTAATTGAATAGAAAGAATGTTCAGAGGTGGATAAATAGTATGTTTAAAACAATTCAAAAGCATATTTTACCATTTGTAAACAATTTTATGGGAATGCTTCATTTACCTCATCATGAGGAGAATAGATAAAGTGAAAGTACAGACTATTTTACCCAGGCTAAGGGAATCAAAAACCAGAGGACATAGGTTTAAGGTTAGTGGGGCAAGATTTAATAGGGACCTTAGGGGAATTTTTTTCACTGAGGATGGTGGGTATATGGAATGAGCTACCAGAGGAGGTAGTCAATGCAGGTACTATGATAGCATTTAAAATATACTTGGACAGATCCATGGATAGGAAAGGTTTAGAAGGATATGGGCCAAACATGGGTAAACAAGATTAGCGTTGATGGGGCGTCTTTGTCAACATGGACATGTTGGGCCAAAAGGTTTCTTTCCATGCTTCATGACTGCCTCTCCAACTGCAATTGTCAGGCATGCTTGGTTAACCAGCCTTGCTAGTCATGGGTTCTACCTGTGCCATTATGTCAAGAATTGTAAACATGTGGAACAACAGAGTCAGTACTCTGCAAGCATTTGGCTGTTGCTTTATCATTAGCATTTGGAAAATGACATGACATTCAAAAGGGCAACTGCTATTATTGCACGCTTTCCCTGTACAATAAATAAAAGAGAATCAAGACAGAGCAATTTTCACTAATGCACGTGACAATAAACTAAACTGTATAGCTATTGCTTTCAGGTTAGACAATAGACAGGAGTAGGAGTAGGTGCAGGAGTAGGCCATTCGGCTCTTCGAGCCAGCACCACCATTCAATGTGATCATAGCTGATCATTCTCAATCAGTACCCCGTTCCTGCCTTCTCCCCATACCCCCTGACTCCGCTATCCTTAAGAGGTCTATGTAGTTCTCTCTTGAATGCATTCAGAGACTTGGCCTCCACTGCCTTCTGAGGCAGTGAATTCCACAGATTTATAACTCTGACTGAAAAAGTTTTTCCTCATCTCCGTTCTAAATGGCCTACCCCTTATTCTTAAACTGTGGCCCCTGGTTCTGGACTCCCCCAACATTGGGAACATGTTTCCTGCCTCTAACGTGTCTAACCCCTTAATAATCTTATGTTTCGATAAGATCCCCTCTCATCCTTCTAAATTCCAGTGTACACAAGCCCAGCCGCTCCAATCTTTCAACATATGACAGTCCCGCCATTCCGGGAATTAACCTAGTAAACCTACGCTGCACGCCCTCAATAGCAAGAATATCCTTCCTCAAATTTGGAGACCAAAACTGCACACAGTACTCCAGGTGCGGTCTCACTACTGCAGAAGGACCTCTTTGCTCCTATACTCAACTCCTCTTGTTATGAAGGCCAACATTCCAT
The DNA here is from genome assembly GCF_053455715.1 of Rhinoraja longicauda. NCBI lineage: Eukaryota > Metazoa > Chordata > Chondrichthyes > Rajiformes > Arhynchobatidae > Rhinoraja > Rhinoraja longicauda. Next base: position 185,210 of record NC_135983.1, on the reverse strand, counting down.
TGGCTTTCTTCACTGCCTGCTGTATCTGCATGCTTCCTTTCAGTGACTGATGCACTAGGACACCAAGATCTCGTTGTGCGTCCCCTTTTTCTAACTTAACACCATTCAGATAATAATCTGCCGCCTTATTCTTACCACCAAAGTGGATAACCTCACACTTATCCACATTAAACTGCATCTGCCATGCATCCGCCCACTCACACAACCTGTCCAAGTCACCTGCAACCTCATAGCATCTTCCTCACAGCTCACACTACCACCCAGCTTTGTATCATCTGCAAATTTGCTAATGTTACTTTTAATCCCTTCATCCAAGTCATTAATGTATATTGTAAATAGCTGCGGTCCCAGCACCGAGCCTTGCGGTACCCCACTAGTCACTGCCTGAGCGTTAGCATAGATGCTGAGATTTATTCCAGTTTCAACAAGCATTTTATTTGTCTGCTGGGTGTTGGAAATCTCAATTGAAATAATTTTGAACAGTTTAACAGAGCAGGGACAGGGTTTTGTGTTAAATTAACTCAAATTTGCTACAGGATAAACTGGTAACATTTTAACAAAAGGTGGAAATGGGGGAAGGAAAGTATTTGTTTTGCACACTTGTTAGTCTTCTGAAGCTAATTATGACATTTCCTATCATATAATGTGTGAATGAGTGTGAGAATAATATACTATTTAAAGAGAAAAAGAGCAATGCATTTTAAATTCCCCAATACATGTTTTACACGATGAACAAATTGTATTTGGGACTCTTTTAAAGAGCATCAGAAGATAACTGAAAAGGCAATACGGGGAGAAAAGATGAGGTATGAAGGTAAGCTAGCCAAGAATATAAAGGAGGATAGTAAAAGCTTCTTTAGGTACGTGAAGAGGAAAAAAATAGTTAAGACAAATGTGGGTCCCTTGAAGACAGAAGCAGATGAATTTATTATGGGGAACAGGGAAATGGCAGACGAGTTGAAGAGGTACTTTGGATCTGTCTTCACTAAGGAAGACACAAACAATCTCCCAGATATTTTAATGGCCAGAGATCCTAGGGTGAAGGAGGAACTGAAGGAAATTCACATTAGGCAGGAAATGGTGTTGGGTAGATTGATGGGACTGAAGGTTGATAAATCCCCGGGGCCTGATGGTCTGCATCCCAGGGTACTTAAGGAAGTGGCTCTAGAAATCGTGAACGCATTTGTGATCATTTTCCAATGTTCTACAGATTCAGGATCAGTTCCTGTGGATTGGAGGGGAGCTAATGTTATCCCACTTTTTAAGAAAGGAGGGAGAGAGAAAACGGGAAATTATAGACCAGTTAGTCTGACATCAGTGGTTATAAAAGAAGAAATTGCAGAACATTTGGCTAGCAGTAACAGGATCGTTCCGAGTCAGCATGGATTTACGAAGGGGAAGTCACTAACCTTCTGGAGTTTTTGAGGATGTAACTAGGAAAATGAACAAGGGAGAGCCAATGGATGCAGTGTACCTGGACTTTCAGAAAGCCTTCGATAAGGTCCCACATAGGAGATTAGTGGGCAAAATTAGAGCACATGGTATTGATGGGTTGGGTACTGACATGGATAGAAAATTGGTTGGCAGGCAGGGAACAAAGAGTAGGGATAAATGGGTACCTTTCAGAATGGCAGGCAGTGACTAGTGTGGTACCGCAAGGCTCGGTGCTGGGACCACAGCTATTTACAATGTACCTTAATGACTCGGATGAAGGGATTAAAAGTAACATTAGCAAATTTGCAGATGACACAAAGCTGGGTGGCAGTGTGAAGTGTGAGGAGGATGTTATGAGGATGCAGGGTGACTTGGACAGGTTGTGTGAGTGGGCAGATGCATGGCAGATGCAGTTTAATGTGGATAAATGTGAGGTTATTCAGTTTGGTGGTAAGAACAGGAAGGCAGATTATTATCTGAATGGTGTCATTAGGAAAAGGGGAAATACCTCGAGATATGGGTGTCCTAGTTCATTAGTCACTGAAAGTAAGCATGCAGGTACAGCAGGCAGTGAAGAAAGCTGAAAGTGAAGAAAGCAGTGAAGAATGTTGGCCTTCATAACAAGAGGGGTTGAGTATAGGAGCAAAGAGGTCCTTCTGCAGTTGTACAGGGCCCTAGTGAGACCACACCTGGAGTTTTGTGCGCAATATTGGTCTCCAAATTTGAGGAAGAACATTCTTACTATTGAGGGAGTGCAGCGTAGGTTCACGAGGTTAATTCCCGGAATGGCGGGATTATCGTATGTTGAAAGACTGGAGCGACTGGGCTTGTATACTCTGGAATTTAGAAGGATGAGAGGGGATCTAATTGAAACATATAAGATTATTAAGGGATTGGACACTCTAGAGGCAGAAAACAGGTTCCCGATGTTGGGGGAGTCCCGAACCAGGGGTCACGTTTAAGGGGTCACATGCAACCAGGGGTGCATGTTTAAGAATAAGGGGTAGGCCATTTAGAACGGAGATGAGCAAAAACATTTTCATTCATTGTGAAGCTGTGGAATTCTCTGCCTCAGAAGGCAGTGGAGGCCAATTCCCTGGATGCTTTCAAGAGAGAGTTAGATAGGGCTCTTAATGATAGCGGAGTCAAGGTATATGGGGAGAAGGCAGGAACGGGGTACTGATTGTAGATGATCAGCCGTAATCACGGTGATTGGTGGTGCTGGCTTGAAGGACCGAATGGCCTACTCCTGCACCTATTGTCTATTGTATTATTGTTATTTGACATAACAGTTATGGAAAGGTTCAATAGACTCTGCTTGACAAGTGCACAATTTCATGATCTATTGTTAGAAAATCCTGCCTTATCTCCTTCTTAAATGGACGCTCTTTGAACACTTATTTGTGACCCTGAACCAGTGAAGGATCCACCCTGTAAAGACCCCTCCAGATCTTGTTTATTGCAATCAAGATCCCTTTTATTTTTCTAAATTCTCCTAGATCTAAACCTGACCTATTCAAACCTTTCTCATATTTCATCCTAACCAATCCAGGTATTAGTCTTGTAAACCCATTATCAGTTATGATCAGCTGTCACTTGCTTTCACCACAATCTATGAGGAGTGTAAGAAGTGAACATTTCATATATTTGGCTGCTTTGCAAGTTGGTATGATTTGTAAAGTGAGTAAGGATTAAGGGAAAGAAGAATTTAAATGACACGAGAAAGAGTGTTGCAAATAACCTCATTTTTTAAAGATTTGTGTAATAGCCATTCATGAACTGGGAATATTGTATTGTGAATTGTACAAGTTATTTACTAAAATGTATATAGAGGCACGAGATGCTGAAAAGATTTAAGGATTTAATTTAAGGTGCAAAGCTGCATCCAGCAGGAAAGGATGAATGAACAGCTTTTCTTTCATTCTTGTTTTGATCCAATAAAGAATTGTGAAATATTCTGATAAATTATACCCAGGAGAGAAGGGATTTGTCCTCAACCAAATTCTCAAGGGCTACTTTGGAAATTTGGTTTAGGTTTGTTATTGTCATGTGTACAGAGGGTACAGTTAAAAGCTTTGCATTGCATGCTTTCAGATCAGAATACTATACATAAATACAATCAAGCTAAACCTGAGTACAATAGATGAGGCAGGGGAGAGTGCAGAATAGAGTGCAGAATCTAGTTCTCAGCATTGTAGCGCACTACCAAGTAACTCCTGCACCTAGCATCTGCAGCCTTTTACTGGTCCACTGCAAAATCTCCTCAAGGCATGCCTACTGTGAAGACGTTCTCCTCCTCTCTCTGACAGGAATTCTGAGGCCCTCTAGCACTGCTCCCCTTCTGTGATTTCTCTGCTCTTGCTCTACGACCATATTCTGACCCAGACTCGCTACCACAGTCACTGGGAAGGGTGTTTCCTCAGCCCTTGCCTACACCTGCCATCTTGTTCCTCGTGCCTTCTAGCTATGGTTTCAGGCCCCCCAGTTCGGGCCCAACCTGGATATCAGGTATCTATATTCAATCCACTGATTCTTGCAGAGTTCTCCTTCCTGTGTGGTATCCTGCATTCTACACTCTCTGCCTTACGCCAGCAGGCCCTCGCTCAGTCTTTCCCACAGCTCTGGACCATCAGGATTTCTAATGGATGTCTATTAAGAATCACACTTGCCTGCCTCCAGACCTGTTCCCCCACCGACTCTCCTAGCCTAGGGCCTGCTCCAGTCTGCACACGGACTGGAGGCTTCACCGCTGGATCATGCCATTCATCCGACGGCTGCGAGGCCAAGACTTGCAGTTCCATCGCTGCGGAAGACGCAGCGCCAGCGCTTACCATCTCCTTAGCCGTTGACAGACTGGGGCCACCTAAGCTGCCACTGCAGCCAGTCCTCGCAACATGCCCAACCACTCTCAGGCTGGGCCTACAGTCTCTAAGCTTCCCTGGTCACTTCCAGGTTGAGTCTGCTGACACTGCGACCATCGGCCCTCACAGCTTTCTTGGCTGCTCGCAGGCAATGCCTACCCACTTTAACAATATCCACGGCCAGTCCCTGGCTGGGTCCATTGATGCCTCTGCTGGCCCGGGACCACTAGATCCGCCAATCCTCACTTCTCCGGCTGCTGGCAGGCAGGGGCCATCGACTCATCTGCGTTTAATGCCCAGTTCCAGGCCGAGAGCCTCCATGCTGTCAGCTCCAACTGGACTCGCTTTTCTGATTTCTACTGATCCCCCTTCCAATAAGAATCCTCAGTAATGACACCACTGGGTCCTGCTGCTCTACTTACTATTCCAACCATGCCACTTCTCCTACCTCCCACCCCTACACCACTCCTCATAATCCTCTGAACACAGCCCTTCCTCCTGTTGGGTTTTCACCATCCACTGACGAAGAATGGTCAGTCCTCAGCAGAGACCTTACCTTCGTACCCCTACGGCCATACCTCAACGTCTGAGACACCAACAAGGTTGAACTCTGCAGGATCTGATGGAGCCCGGATAACTCAGATGTTCTGGGAATGTAGGAGATTACAGAGAAAGCTGCATGAGTTCTTGAATGAATTTGAATGTCTTGCTGATCAGAGAAAGATCCATTTATGCTTGAACTGGTGGCCAGCCAAAGTTCTATCTTCATCAATATGTTACCATTTGCACTTGGGTTTTTATTTTGAACAATAATCTTTTGTGTAGAAACAAAGAACTGTTGATGTTGGTTTACAAAAAAAGAGAGAACGGGTTAGAGTGGGTCAGGCAGTTTCTCGGGAGAACATGGAAAAGTGACGATTTGGGTTGGTGCCCTTCTTCAGACTATCTTTTATGCCCACACCTTTTCAAATGCCTCTGAAAACCTGAGTATATTATATCCAATAGTTTTCTTCTATCAAAAGCCCATGTTCCTTCAAAGAACTCCATTAAGTTGGTCAACCGTGAGTTTCATTTCACAACATCATTGTCACTTTTCAGTTGATGTATCAAACCAACAGTGCATGTACCATTTGGATCAAGTGCAGGGGAATTTACGCTGGTGACCAAACTGATTTTTATCCCTGAGTTAGCATCACTGAATTTGATTATCTGGTTGTTACCTTGATGTACACACATTTATTGATGTGTTCCCTGCTATATAATATGACTAGCCTTTAAAAGGTAATTCATTGGGTGCAATCACATGGTGGTGAGGTGAGGGCATAATATTCCACCTGCATCAGACTTTATTTATAACACTATTCTTCTTTCCCTTTAGCTATTGGATTCGCCAGTTTGTCACCCAGGACATGTAACTTTCAACACTGATCAATGGACATCTCCTCTCTATCAAAGCTGGACAATGAAAGAAAATTATGGAGAGATCAGGCAGGTGGCATTGAAAAGAAATAAAACTCATGAAGGCTTGGGCTTCAGCATCCGAGGTGGTTCTGAACATGGGGTCGGGATCTATGTATCTCTCGTTGAACAAGACTCCTTGGCTGAAAAAGAGGGACTTCTGGTTGGAGACCAAATTGTGCGAGTGAATGACAAGGTGTTTGATCAAGTCACTCATGCAGAGGCTGTGAAGGTAAGTGTTTTTAATTGAAACTACAAAGTGTGATTCACCTACAAGGTGATTCATGGTCAGCAAACCAACCAATCAACTTTTTCCACTTTTCATTATATTATATCAGTTAACTAGGTATCTATATACTAACACTCTTGTTTGTTGGCTTGTTCCTGAACTACAGCCAAAATGGTACACGATAACGCGACAATTTTAGGCTCACCTTACTCACCGTCGTCCCGTGGTCTTGTGGGAAAAGTTTCATTGAAATCGGTGTTATATTTTTAAAGTTATTCACATTTTAAAGTTTAAAAAACCGCGCATGTGCAGTTGGGGCTCGGTTGATCTGGTACTTACGTAAGATGGTTGCTGCATCCACGCGTGCGCAGAACAAACGCGTCCCCGCCTGCGCTGTTGGGGCCCGTTGAGCAGGGCTGGGTCGCCTGTTTCTTGGGGGCGGTAGAGCCAGGCCTGGTGTCGGGGGAAGCAGCCGGAGCCTGGGCCTGGACGTATCCGGGAAACCGCGAGCCTGAAGTGGTCCAAAGGGAAAGGCAGCAACAGCAGCGGCGGTGAGGCCGGGCATTGGTGGAGGTGGAGGCCGAGGCCTGGCGCCGGGCCTGTCCTTGGCTCCCCCGTCCCCCCTCCTCTCCCCGGCCGGCTCAGCGCCTTCCCCACGCCACCCAGAGTCCAGTGGCTCAGCAACAGTGGGAGAGCCGCCGCCGTCTACCACTGAACATCCCTGCACCGGGACGGGACTGGACTCTCCATCCCCGCTCCACCAATGGCGGCCTCCCAGGCCAGGCGGGAGCAGGGGGGGGAGAGGGAGATTGGAGGGGTGGAGGGGAGATGGGTGAGGAGAGGGAGGAGAGGGAGGAGAGGGTGCTGCACCAATGCAGGAGAGGCAACCTGGGGGGGGGGAAAGAGTAGAGTGAGGGGGTAGGGGTAGTGGGGGAGGAGGGAGTGGGGGAGGAGAGGGTGCTGCTCCAATGCAGGAGGGGTTTGAGCCCAACGGGTCCACTAGGACCGGTTTGTTATATAGTTAAGAAATTTGAACAAATTCATGCATGTTTCTATTTTGTGTAAATTGTTCAATGATGGCGGGATACAATGGCCCAATGTTGCAGAATCTGATCTGCAAGGCAGTGATTGAACCTACAGCAGCTGAATCCTCGCGAGAGTTAGGAATGGGCAATAAATGCTGACTTTGCTGATAGTATTTGCAGCCTAACAATGATCGATAAAAAAGAAAGTAGTTAATTGACAGAAAAATGACCAAAGTGCGGCCTTGAAGTTTCTTTAATAAAAATGTCCCTGTGCACAAATTATATGATAATGAAACACCATTTAATTGCTCACATAATGGTGGAGGCGGGAACACTCACAACGTTTAAGAGGCATTTGGATGGGCACTTGAAATGCTACAACATTCAGGGCTACGGTCCAAATGCGGGAAAATGGGATTTTAATTAGACTGTGTTTGGTAACGGGCGGCGCGGACACGATGGGCCGAAGGGCCTCTTTCTGTGCTGTAGGACTCTATGACTCTATGCCTCTATGACATAACTTGTCCAACAATTAATTGGTCATTTGAGGAACCATCACATGTAAACCTCAATAACTCGTACACTGGAATTCAAAGTGAAATCATCAGATTATTTTATACTTCCTCTTCCCCAAGGCTTAATTTCTGTGTTGCAAATATTTTAGTGCTCATGATTTCTAGAACTATCTTGTGGATTACAAAGTCATGGAGTCCCAGACTCTGTCTGACTGCACTTTAAATAGTCATTGAAAGCAACTGTTCAGCAACTGCAGGTTTTAAGAGGTGGAATGCTATTATCGTGTTGTCATTTTAACCCCCCCCAGTCCAGTGGCGGCGCCTAACGGCAGCGGCTGACTAGCAGTCTGTCCGTCTTTTTTTCCCCTTTTTTTGTTGTGTGTCGGTGTTGGGATGGTTTTTATATATTTTTTTTGGTTGTGTATGTGTGGGAGGGGGTGGTGGTGTGGGTGGGTGTGGGGGGGGGGGGGAGGAACTTTTCTCTTCCTCACGGCGCGGGGTGCGGCTCGGCTGCGGGGCCTAACATCGCCCGCTGCGGCTCGGCCGCTGGACTTTACATCCCGGTGCGGCTTGGCCGCTGGACTTTACATCCCGGTGCGGCTTGGCCGCTGGACTTTACATCCCGGTGCGGCTTGGCCGCTGGACTTTACATCCCGGGGCGGCTTGGCCGCTGGACTTAACAGTGCCCGGTGCAGCTCGGCTGCGGGGCTTAACATCGCCCGGTGCAGCTTGGCTGCGGGGCTTAACATCGCCCGGTGCAGCTCGGCTGCGGGGCTTAACATCGCCCGGTGCAGCTCGGCTGCGGGGCTTAACATCGCCCGGTGCAGCTCGGCTGCGGGGCTTAACATCGCCCGGTGCAGCTCGGCTGCGGGGCTTTTCATCGCTGGTGCGGCTCGGCTGCGGACTTGACATCGCCCGGTGCGGCTCGACCACAGGACTTAGCTGCGCAAGGCTTGGTCGCGGGCCTTTCATCGCCCGGTTCGGCCGCGAGACGTTTCAGCGCCCGGTGCGGGGACTGTGCGGGTCGGTCGGGGACGAGCTGTTTGTCCGTGGGCGTGGGGAAGAGAGTGGAAGTTTTGTTGCCTCCATCACAGTGAGTGGGTGTTTGGAGTCACTGTGATGGACGTTTGTGTTGGGGTTATGTGTCTTGTGTTCTTTTTTTTTCTATGACTGCTATGTAGTTTCGTTCGGTACTTCGGTACCGAACGACAAATAAAGCTCTGTTATACCTGTTATACCTGTTATGTTTATAGCTGATTATATGAAATAGTCCTTTTTCTACAATCATTAACTGGCAAAACTGGAAAAGATCATAATCCTTTAATGAAAATAAATATTTTTAAGTAACACTTTCTACTTTCTAACAAAAACCTGTGACAATTTAAATCTGCCTAAAATAGAACTATTAATATAGCATTGTGCAATCAATAAAACTGCAGTGCACTAGCAATTCTCAGTAATATAATTGAACATATATCCACTCACGCCTAGATCTAATAATGCTTTTTTGTTAACAGTTTTGAGATTATTTTCTCACGTTTCACTCAACACACCATGTGCGTTTCACGTTTTTCTCACGTTTCACTCAACACACCTGCTTTCCTGAAGCAGTTGACCAGGACATGTGCATTCTTCCTCTGACTGTCCCAAGAGCCCATGATTCAAGAGGGCAGTTCCTTCTGTCTCTATTGCAACCCCTTCGGTGATAAAAGACTACAAAGCCCGGTTGAGTTTCTGAATTCTAATCCAGGGTTACTGACACCTAATTACGAATTACACAAAGTCTTGAATGTAATCATAGCAAGGAATATGTAATTTCTAAGAAAAATATACTCCATGTCCACATCTGACCAAATGCACACAAACAAGCGCAATGGATTTTTTTCTATTTATTGTGACTGAGCTGTCAGGATTTAATTATTTTATAATCCCTGAGATTGAATCAGCTAGCCAGTCATATGGGGGGAGCTATTTTCACTGTTTGGAATCCCAATATTAAATAAGATTTGTAAATTGAGGGAGCAGAAATTGATGCACTTTTAACAAGTGACTTTCAATTTTTTATGTCAAACAAAATTATCATACCATCAATTAATACAAATTTGATGCATCATTTTGTCCCATGCACTTAAAACTAATATAAATACTGTTGACATGTCTGGACATAATGAATAATGTTGCTATTGAGCCACATTTATTTACTTGGACTTATGTACTGCTACATATCACTGAATATTAATATTAAAAAGAATGACTTGGGCTTTGTTGAGGATGAAGTTGCTCAAATCTTCCTGGGAATTAGAGTAGATCAAATTGGAGTGGATAATCAAAAGCTTGGTGAAAGTGGGAGAATTAAGAAGTAAACAAAAGGAGGAGGGAATGGAGATTCAGTTAGAAGATTCTAGGTCTTGAGGTCATAGCAGCAGAAGGCATGGCCATCATTGGTAGAGCAATTGGATTTGAAGATTCTCTTGAGGTCACAATTGCAGAAGAGAAATCTTGTGGGACAAGAAGAAATTGGAGAATGGCATGGTAACAGCAGGATTTGAAAACAAAAAAGCAAATTATTCTAGAGTTGAAGCTTTACCAATTTGAAGTCAATGCATGCCATCTCTGGGCCACCTGAAAAATTTACATTTCCTATATCACAGCATCCTTAAGTGTGCATTGTTCTGTTGGATTTGATTAAACACTTCAGTCTCTGGAGTCAGAACTGAAACAATTTGTTTCTGATATGGAAAGGAGACGCATCTGTCATTGTGGTCAATATGGATCAGTGTCACATCAGTAATGGGAGAGCTAATAGACCTAAATCTTTTCCCTTTTTAAAACCACAGACCAATGACTTCCCATGCTTCTTTAATCTCTATATTTGTTTGTGGGGTATGGGCAACATTGAGATTTATTGTCTATACAAATTGGGTAACTTTTGAGGACAATTCAGAGCTTTCTCTGGCAGATTGTTCCATTTAGATACATAGAAACACAGAAAATAGGTGCAGGAGCAGGCCATTCAGCCCTCCGAGCCAGCAACGCCATTCAATATGATCATGGCTGATCATCCAAAATCAGTACCCCGTTCCTGCTCTTTCCCCATATCCCTTGATTCCGTTAGCCCTAAGAGCTAAATCTAACTCACTCTTGGAAACATCCAGTGAATTGGCCCCCACTGCCTTCTGTGGCAGAGAATTCCACATATTTCAAACTCTCTGGGTGAAAATGTTTTTCCTCATCTCAGTCCTAAATGGCCTACCCCTTATTCGGAAACTGTGACCCCTGGTTCCGGACACCCCCAAGATGGGGAACATTTTCCTGCATCTAGCCTGTCCAATCTATAAGATCTATAAGATCCCCTCTCATCCGTCTAAATTCCAGTGAATACAAGCCCAGTCGACCCATTCTTTCCCCGTATGTCAGTCCCGCCATCCTGGGAATATATCCACTACCCTCTGAGTGGGGAAAAAATTACCCCACATTTCCCTTTAAAAAACTTTCCCCTCTCACCTTAAACTTGTGTATCTCGTGCTAGACTCCCCTACCCTGAACAAAAGACTGTGTACAAATGTATTAAAAGGTATAGTGAAAGTAAAATGGTGGCTGGGGATAAAATAGGTCCTCTAAAATATAAGTATGGTCATCTTTGTACGGAGCCATTTGAGATGGGGGGAGATATTAAATACTGAAAAGATCATGGAAGCTCAGGAATTTAGGCATAGTAGTTGTAACACTTTGGGTTATGTATGAATTACCAAAGAGGAGGTATTGGTGGTTTTAAAGTGCATTAAGGTGGAGAAATCTACAGAGTCTTATCAGCTGCATTGTTAGACCTTGTGCGAGCTAGGGAGGAAATTGTGTAGATATTTATATCTCTTTAGCCACAAGTCAAGTTCCAGAAGACTGGAGGATGGCTAAAATTGTACTGTTATTTAAGAAGGGAAGCAAGGACAAGTCAGGGAAATACAGGCCGGTTTGCCTGACATTTGTGGTGGGAAAGTTGTGGTGGGAAAGTTGTCGGAGGGGATGCTTGGGGATTGGATTTACCAGCATTTGGATCGGCACAGACAGATTATGGATAGTCAGCATGGTTTTGTGTGGGGAAACGTGTCTCTCAAATAAGTTTCTCAAATTAGAAATTCAGAAATTCTTGATGAATGTTGGAACAAACATCCTAATACAGAAAAATTAATATCTTATATATATAATATCTTATTAGACAGTGACATTCCCTCCACGGACTTATACAGACAAAAATGGGAAAAAGAATTAAACCAAGTAATTACGAAAGATACTTGGGAAGAAAGTTTGCAACATATACATCAGTGTTCACTAAACGCCAGACATTCTCTAATACAATTTAAAGTAATACATAGGTTACACTATTCAAAAACAAAACTACATAAAATTTTCCAACATATCTCACCTAAATGTGATAAATGTCAACATTTAGAAGCTACATTATTTCATATGTTCGCAAACTGTATAAAAATTAAAAAATTCTGGGTAAATATTTTTAGCATAATATCTAAAGTAACCAGCACACAATTGGACCCAGATCCAAAATTAATTATACTCGGAATATTAGAATTAAATCAAACATTTAGAACAATACAAAGAAACTTTATGGATTATAGTTTAATAACGGGAAAAAAATTAATTCTAAAATTTTGGAAAGGCCCTACGGTCCCCACAATCAAAATGTGGATTATAGAAATGACGGAGACCTTAAACGTGGAAAGAATCAGATTTTCCCTGTTGGACAAACAGGAATTATTCATTGGAATATGGTCTCCTTTTATTGATTACTTAAAGGGTCAGAATGGTTCAGCACAGGAACCTGACTAGCACTCGGACTAAAGAATGGATGAAATGCTATACTTTGAAATGTACGTATATATCTCGAATGAAGTTTTTGTTATGTTAATAAATTTTTCCATTCTTCTTTAACTAACTTTTTCCTTATCTTTATAATTTGTTTTTGTTTTTGTTTTTATTTTGCTTCTCTCTCTTTTCTTTCTTTACTTCATCTATTTCTTTAGTTCTATCTAGTTTAAAAAAAAAAAAGGGGGCAAAAGGTATTGGAGACAATATAATAATAATTGACAATATTATCAATTTAAAAATGTATGACTGTAAAGATGTACCTATCTCCAATAAAAAATTTATCTCAAAATAAGTTTTTTACCCAAGCAATTGATGAGGGCAGTGCAGCGGACATTGTCCGTATGACTTTAGCAAGGCATGTCTGGATGATTTAATCACATGGAATCCAATGTAAGCTAGCCAATTCAATTCAAAATTGGCTTGGAGGAAACAGACAGTTGTTAAAGTTGGAATTTTTGATTGGAGGCATGTGACCAGTGGAGTGCCGTAGGGGTAGCCTAGAATAACAACTTGGTTGGCATGGACAAGATGGGGCAAATTGTTTGTTTCCGTGCTGTGTCAGTGATTTGTGAGGATGTAGTTGATAAAGCAGATAACGGGGATCCAGTGGATATGGTGTGGTTAAGTCTTCGGAATGATTTCATGAAAGTCCCTCATGGGCTGGGGAGATTTTTGAACAATTGGGGATAATGCTCTAACATGGATTGAGAGTTGGTTAACAGATAGAAAGAAAAGAGTTGGAAATAGAACCTCTTTAGATTTGCAGGCTGTGGTTACAGGGAGCAACAATGGATTGATATCTGGGCCCAATCTATTTAACTGAATCAGTAAGTTGACCGAAGGATCCAAGTGTGATGATGGGATGCTAAGTAGGAATGGTATTAGGTGTGAAGATGCAAAGAGGCTTCAGGAGGATATCAAAGAGCTGAGTGCAAATGTAGAACAATGTGAGGCTATTCATTGTTTTTTTAAAATATGCTTTTTTATAGGTGAGAGATGGGCTCTGGGTGTCTTTGTACACAAGTCATGAATGACCACAGCAGGGAGTTAGACAGGCAGATGGTATTTGGGTCCAAGTGTTTATAAAGATGGCTTATTGGGCGAGCTTGAGAATATTATGTACAATTTTGCATCCTTAACTAAAAATAGTTTTTAGTTGTAATAAGTGGTCAGACCTGTCATATGAAGGGACATTGAGTTGACTCAGCTAATTCTTTTACAGTTTAAAGGATGCGCGATAACTGCATTTAAATAGGAAAATCTTATTGGGCTTGGCCAAGCAGATACACAAAAGGTACTCTGGTTGAGAGGTCAAGAACCAAGGTCAAAATATAGGTCAAACCACTTAGAACTAAAGTGAGATTTTTTCACTCATAGGATTGTGAATCATTGGTTTCACTAATTGGAGGGCTATGGAGATTCAATCGTTGTTTGCCTTCAAAATTGGGGTTCATGGATTATTGACTATTGGAGGAATTGTGGGATATAGGAAGTGTGTGTAAATAAACAAATATATGAATATATAAATACAAATACAAATATATGAATACAAAATCAGTCATGAGCCCTCATAATGATAGGACACCTTCAGGGGTTGTATGGACTAGCTGTGCATTCATTATGTGCTTACATTTGTGCTTGTAATTAAATGACTGGCAAAACTGAAAAACTAGTTATTGTTTGTTTAAGAAAATGTATTTTAAAAATCCAGTTTGCTTTCAATTCTAAAATATAATGAAGAAATTACACCAATCAGCCAAAACATTATGACCACTGACAGGCGAAGTGAATAACATTGATTATCTTGTTACAATGGCACCTGTTATGGGGTGGGATATATTAGGCAGCAAGTGAACAGTCAGGTCTTGAAGTTGATGTGTTGGATGCAGGAGAAATGAGCAGGTGTAAAGACCTGAGCGACTTTAACAAGAGCCAAATTGTTATGGCCAGACGACTGGATTAGAGCATCTCTGAAGCGGCAAGGTTGTGGGGTGCATTAGGGTTAGGGTCAGCAGTGGTGAGTTAACCTACTGACAGTCCAAGGAGAGACAGACCACAAACTGGCGACAGGGTGTTGGGCGCCCAAGGCTGGTCCAACCTGACAGAAGGTCTAATGTGGCACAAGTCACAGAAAATTTTAATGGTAGTCACGGGAGGAATGTGTCACAATATACTGTGCATCGCACCCTGCCGCATATGGGGCTGCACACAGTGGACCAACAGCATATTAGGCAGGTGGTCATAATGTTTTGGCTCATTGGCTCACCAGCTCATAATGTTTTGACTGTGGTCGATCAGTCTTGGCTGTGGCATTCACTGTGTAAACAGATCTAAGTGTTCAACCTGTTTCATCTGTTTTGTAAGCTTCATTGCCTTCTAGTTGGTGCTATTTTCAGCATGTTTCAAGTGATTTCCATTCTTGGGCCTTGTGCACCTTTGTAACTATCCCTAAATCCCCATGTTGTTAGGCAGTGTAATTTGCTTAGTTATAGGTTCAAGTCTCGCTCCAGAGACTTGGAGATGAAAATCTAGGCTGATGGTCCAATGCAGTAGTGAGAGAAAGATGCATTATTGGGCATGCTGCCATTTGGACAATCTGGTAAACTGTGGTTGCCATCCCTTTAAAGATCCCACAATGCCATCCAAAATTTGATTCTCAAACAAGATCAGTGCAACACCTGGTCTGGTCATTATTCCCTTACTGTTTGTGGGATCTTGCTGTGTCAATATTGGCTGCTGTCTTTCTACATTACACGCATATCAAACTCTGATAAACCACCAGTCAGGAATATCTGCCAATCTGGCACCACCAAAGATCCAAATGTGTTGGATTTTTAAAAAAAAGAAGTACTTGCATGGTTATGAAGCATTTTTTTAACATTTTGAGATTATGGAGGTTGCTATGAAAATGCATGGACTATCTTCACCTGGTTATGAGGCATAATTGTGAATAGAGCCATTGTTCCAACAATTCACTTCAACTCAAAAACACACTGATCTTGGATAATCAGAGGATGCTCCTGTTCCTGGTATCATCTCAGTAACTGAGTCAAATTGCCAGTAGTACTATATTAATGTGCGGTATGAATAATCCTAGAATGTGGACATGTGCATCATTATGTTTGTACCATGGCTGTATCCTTATACCTGGCTCTATTAGTGGGTTTTTATTCACAAAATGCTGGAGTAACTCAGCAGGTCAGGCAGCATCTCGGGAGAGAAGGAATGGGTGACGTTTCGGGTCGAGACCCTTCTTCTATTAATGGGTATTATTGTTGTGGAAGTTTACTGCAATCAAACCCTCTCGTGTATTTATTGAATAGTGAGACAACCTGAGAAGCTTTTATCTGATCTGTGTTTTAAATTTCTGGAGGTGAATAAATGAGCCACCATAATGTATAATATGTCCATTTGTTTATTACTGTGGGAGAGAAAGACAAAATCCTTCACTTTAAACTCCAAATGTTTTTGCAGTCACAGCTTGTTGTTCTTCATTGTCTTCTTAAATATACCTTAATTAACAAGTTGAAGGTATTTATTCACAAAATGCTGGAGTAACTCAGCAGGTCAGGCAGCATTTCAGGAGAGAAGGAATGGGTGACATAGAAACATAGAAACATAGAAAATAGGTGCAGGAGTAGGCCATTCGGCCCTTCGAGCCTGCACCGCCATTCAATATGATCATGGCTGATCATTCAGCTCAGTAGCCTGTACCTGCCTTCTCTCCATACCCCCTGATCCCTTTAGCAAAAAGGGCCACATCTAACTCCCTCTTAAATATAGCCAATGAACTGGCCTCAACTACCTTCTGTGGCAGAGAATTCCACAGACTCACCACTCTCTGTGTGAAGAAATGTGTGACGTTTCGGGTTCAGACAAGTTCCTTGTTTGTAGTGCTCAGGTCCCCCTAGTTAACCTTTCCAAATCTATGTTGGCAAGGGTTATGGTATCTGTTGAGCAAAATTGCAATGCCTGCTCAAATTGTAAAACCAGTAGTGCCGACATTTCTGAACGGCATGATGTTGTTAGGATTTTTGTTATTTCATGAGCTTGCTAGAAGCTTTACGCTAAACTTATCATTCAGAGCCAAGTAGGAGCATTCTTTCAGCAGAATTTATTGTTGTTTTCATATTTACGAGCCACAGTTATCCATTTTTTGTTCATATCCATTCATCATTGAGAAGTTGAGCAGACATCTTGAGCAACTGCACTTCCTTTCACTTAAAGGGTTCCCACCAAATTGTTGGGAATAAACCAGTTTAGTTTAGAGGTACAGGCCCTTCAGCCCACTGAGTCCACGCCGACCAGCAATTCCTGCACACTAACACTATCCCACACACCAGGGACAGTTTACAATTGTACTAAGTCAATTATCCTACAAATCTGTACGTCTTGGGACTGTGGGTGATAAAGTTGGCTACCTAGCCTTGCCTTGCAGAGGTTGATGGGATGCTTGACTAAAGAAAATGTGGCTAAAAAAAATGTGTTCTGCAGAAGTCAAGCCCAGACAGCTAATTTGGTTGCAGAGATACTTAACTATTGTGTATATGGTCTGTTGCATGGAAGACGTTAATGGCCGAAACTGCCTTCATGTCTGGTTACCCAAATGTGATAATTGCCTCTATTGTGTACATGGTTGGATGTCCGAATGTAACAAGGACCTAAACTGCATTCATGTCTGGTTACACCAATGTGATAACTGCCTCTATTGTGTACCTCTATTGTGTACCTTGAGCACTGGCACTTGCAGAAAGTTTAGCTCAGATAGTTAACTTGGAGCAGGTTTATTCCATATATGGTAAAGCCATCTGTTTGTGGATTTTGCATGTCACCTCCATAATGTTGTTGTTCGTCCTTCGGGATCGAAGATGACCATGACTTCACTTTCAGTTGGATGATAGGTGACTGTGGGTTCGGAAGTGACTGGTGAGGCCAATCCGGGCCCTGAAGGCATGCCCACACGTAGGACACAAGTGGATGGGTGCTGCAGTGGAAGTGGAGGTAGCCCGGGCCTTGCGCGCAGTGCATTTCCTCTGGGACTCTACAGTGCGTCTGTTCTCTGGTGCTCGGGCTCCTGTGGTGAGCTTGCTACACCAGGTTGGACGGTCCAGAGCACGAGACTCCCAAGTGCTGAGGTTGATGTCCAAGTCTTTGAGGGACACTTTGAGGCAGTCCTTAAACCGTTTCTTCTGTCCTCCTACTGAGTGCTTGCCCTGACACAGTTCTCCATACAGAAGCTGTTTTGGCAGTCGACTCTCGGGCATTCGGACAACATGGCCTGTCCATCTGGCTTGGGCTTTCTGTAGGAGGGTATGGACGCCGGGGATTCCGGCCTCGCACCTCCGTAATAAAAAGAAGCTGTATCCTGCTATTGCTGAAGTGGGTGCTCAGATCTGGCAAGTATAGCAACGTACTTGTAGCCGGCTCTGCCACTTCCTGCCTGGGCGTTAGTGGGTAAGCTTTTTGTGTTTTCAATTGATTAGCGTGGTTGTCTATTTGTTACAAGGTCAAGAACTTTAACATTGGCGCTGCGAGCAGGGTCTCGCTGGAACCATCACCTTGACTGAATAAGTGGCTACAACGTTACTGGGATTGGAAAGGGAGAAGTGAGCTCTCGTCAGACCCCTTGCGACCGACCTCCCGAGGAAACTCCCGGGAATACTGTGGTCCCTCGTCAGAGGTCGATCTGATTCCTGCCAAGACCCCTTGTAACAAGACAACTAACGTTTGTTTTTTTTGGGGGGGGTTTGAGCCCCTGGTCCGTTTGTATTTTTGGTTCATTTGGTTTCCTGGTCCGTTTGGTTTCCTGGTCCGTTTGGTTTTTTGGGGGGTTTGTGCCCCTAGTCCGTTTGGTTTCCTGGTCTGTTTGGTTTTCTGGTCCGTTTGGTTTCCTGGTCCGTTTGGTTTTCTGGTCCGTTTGGTTTCCTGGTCTGTTTGGTTTTCTGGTCCGTTTGGTTTCCTGGTCCGTTTGGTTTTTTGGGGGGTTTGTGCCCCTAGTCCGTTTGGTTTCCTGGTCTGTTTTTTGGTCCATTTGGTTTAATTAAGAATTGTGATTAAGAATTATCATAAAGAATTGTAATTAACCATTGTGATTAGGAACATGGGAAATAAATTGGACACCAGTGACGGGAGCGGCCGTCCAACAAATGTGCTACTTAAATCCAAAATGTAATAGCTGTTATAGAGTTTTAAGCTTCAAGTTAAAAAAGCGTTCGGGAAATGAATCATGGCCGGTGGGGGAGCGGGAACATGGAATATAGAAACTATTTAAAGAGCAGAGATATTGATCTGGGAGAGAGATGCTGGGAAAAAGTGGAAAAAGAGAATTGGGGAATGGAAAGAGGAAGCCGAGAAAAGGTGGAAAGAGGGAAGAGATAAAAGTTGGAGGACTACGCATGTAGAAGAGGGATAGAGCTTAGAGATAAAGATGGGACACTGAAGGACAGGAAAGTGCTTGAGGCAGAATGTCAGTGGGCAGAGGAACAGGAGAAACGGGAGAAATATAGTGGCGCCAAGAAGCAGCAGGGAACTCAGCTGAAGCAATGGGTTACAAAAGGGAAAATCTAGGGTAGAGAAATCCTCTGGAGGACCCATATCTGTCACGATGACCCCATTCGCTAGTGATGAGGAAGATAATGAGGTGGTAGTGAGACCACCTCCCTATGGCCCTTCCCGTGCCCAAACCAGGGCAATCAGAATAGCGTATGGTGCAAGACCTCAGAGCCATAAATAAAATTGTGACTCCAATGCATTCCATTGTACCGAACCCTGCAATTATATTAAGCCAAGTCCCGGCAGAAGCTACTATCTTTACAGTGATTGATCTACAGCATGCATTCTTTGCAGTGCCTCTGCATCTAGAGTACTGGAATCTGTTCGCATTCACCTATGAAGGTAACCAATACACCTGGACCCGGCTACCTCAGGGGTTCATGCATTCATCTACTATTTTTTTCCCAGGTTCTGGCAAACCAACTGAAAACCTTACAACTACCCAAGGTGTCAACGGTAACTCAGTATGTCGATGATTTACTCCTCGCTAGTAAGGATTTGAACAATAACATCGAAGACGCCAGTGTCTTGGACGCACTACACTCCTGGGATATGTGATCCCCCGACAGAAGGTCTCTCAGGGACAAAAGACAGTTCAGTTCCTCGGAACCTTGTTGAGTGCAGCTGAACGGACACTCACTCCCGAGAGACTCGCCCCAATTACAAAGTACCCCGACTCTGAAACAAATGCGGGTGTTTTTGGGGTTTAGTAAACTTTTGCAGACAATGGATTCCTGATGTAACGATCTATACAAAACATCTTTCCCCGTTAGCATCTACCAATGCGCCCCAGCGCCTCGAACTTGACGAGCAACAGCAGGCTGCTTTTACCCAGTTGAAAGAAGCCCTTTCCTCAGCCCCAGCAATTGGACGGCCGCTGTACGATAGAACTCTGTTACCGTACTACAAGACTGTTCCCGCGGTGCTCACCCAATACCATGGCTGATCGTCCACAATCAATAACCCGTGCCTGCCTTCTCCCCATATCCCTTGATTCCACTAGCCCCGAGAGCTCTATCTAACTCTCTTAAATCCATCCAGTAATTTGGCTTCCACTGTGCCAGAGAATTCCACAAATTCACAACACTCTGGGTGAAAAAGTTCCTTCTCACCTCAGTTTTAAATGGCCTCCCCCTTATTCTAAGACTGTGGCCCCTGGTTCTGGACTCCCCCAACATTGGGAATATTTTTCCTGCATCTAGCTTGTCGAGTCCTTTTATAATTTTATATGTTTCTATAAGATCCCCTCTTATCCTTCTAAACTCCAGTGAATACAAGCCTCAAGCTCTGTGCCGAACAACTGGCACCAGTCCACACAGCCATTTTCAATCGGTTCCTGCGAACCTGCATTGTCCCTGCCTACTTCAAAGTCTCCCGTACCCAAAAAGCCAAGGATTACTGGTCTTAATGACTACAGGCCTATCGCACTGTCCTCTGTAATCATGAAGACCCTTGATAGACTTGTGCTGGCCCAGCTGAAAAATGTCACAAATATTTGCTGAACACCTGCAGTTTGCATACTGGGCAAATAGATCAGTGAATGATGCAGTCAACCTAGGCCTGCACTTCATCCCCCAGCACCTAGACCGCCAGGGGACCTATGCAAGGATTCTGTTTGTGGACTTTACTCTGCATTCAACACAATTGTGCCAGAGCTACTACACTCCAAATTCTCCCAGTTGGCTGAGCTTGAACCCCTCTGACAGTGGATCATCAACTTCCTGACAGACAGGAAACAGCATGTGAGGCTGGGAAAGCTCACCTCGGACCCACAGACCCTAAGCATAGGAGCACCGCAAGGCTGCGTACTCTCCCTTCGCCTTTGTTCTCTCTACACTAACGACTGCACCTCCGCAGACTCCTCTGTCAAGCTTCTCAAGTTTGCTGACGACACAACCCTGATTGGACTGATCCAGGATGGTGAGGATTCTGCCTACATTGCATTCAGAAAGTATTCAGACCCCTTCACTTTTTTAACATTTTATTACGTTACAGCCTTATTTTTAAATGGATTAACTTCATTTTTTATCATCAATTTACACACAATACCCCATAATAAAAAAGCGAAAACATGTATTTAGAAATTTTTGCAAAATAATTAAAGAAATAACTGAAATATCACATTTACATAAGTATTCAGACCCTTTACTCAGTACTTTGAGACACCTTTGGCAGTGATTACAGCCTTAAGGCTTCTTGGGTATGACGCTACAAGCTTGGCACACCTGTATTTGGGTAATTTCCATTCTTCTCTGCAGATCCTCTCAAGCTCTGTCAGGTTGGATGTGGAGCGTCAATGCACAGCTATTTTCAAGTTCCTACAGAGATGTTTGATCGGGTTCAAGTCCGGGCTCTGGCTGGGCCTGTCAAGGATATTCACAGACTTATCACGAAGCCACTCCTGCGTTGTCTTGGCTGGATGCTTAAGGTCGTTGTCCTGTTGAAAGGTGAACCTCCGCCCCAGACTGAAGTCCAGAACGCTCTGGAGCAGGTTTTCATCAAGGATCTCTCTGTACTTTGCACCGTTCATCTTTCCCTCGATCCTGACTAGTCTCCCAGTTCCTGCCGCTGAAAAACATCCCCACACCATGATGCTGCCACCACCATGTTTCACCGTAGGTACGGTATTGGCCAGGTGATGACCGGTGCTTGGTTTTTCTCCTTTGGCATTCAGGCCAAAGAGATCAATCTTGGTTTCATCAGACCAGGGAATCTTGTTTCTCATGGTCTGAGTGTCCTTTAGGTGCCTTTTGGCACACTCCATGTGGGCTGTCATGTACCTTTTACTGAGGAGTGGCTTCCGTCTGGCAACTCTACCATAAAGGCCTGATTGGTGGAGTGCTGCAGATATAGTTGGCCTTCTAGTAGTCTTCCATCTTCACAGAGGAATTCTGGAGCTCTGTCAGAGTGACCATCGGATTCTTGGTCACCTCTCTAACCAAGGCCCTTCTCCTCCGATTGCTCAGTTTGGCCAGGCGGCCAGCTCTATGAAGAGTCCTGGTCGTTCCAAAGTTCTTCCATTTAAGAATGACGGAGGCCACTGTGCTCTTCGGGACCTGCAATGCTGCAGAATTTGTTTTATACCCTTCACCAGATCTGTGTCTCGACACAATCCTGTCTCGGAGGTCTGTGGACAATTCCTTCGTCTTCATGGCTTGGTTTTTGCTCTGACATGCACTGTCAACTGTGGGACTGTATAGACTGGTGTGTGCCTTTCCAAATCATGTCCAATCAATTTAATTTGCCACTGGTGGACACCAATCCAATTGTAGAAACATCTCAAGGATAATCAATGGAAACGGGGTGAACCGAAGTACAATTTTGAGTGTCATAGCAAAGGGTCTGAATACTTATGTAAATGTGATATTTCAGTTATTTCTTTTTAATTGCAAAAACACCTGTTTTTCCTTCTTCATTCTTGGGTATTGTGTGTAGATTGATGATAAAAGAAAAGAATTTAATCCTTTTTAAAATAAGGCTGTAACGTAACAAAATGTGGAAACGGTGAAGGGGTCTGAATACTTTCCGAATGCTCTGTCCAGACAGTCTGAAGAAGGGTCTCGACCCGAAACGTCACCCATTCCTTCTCTCCTGAGATGCTGCCTGACCTGCTGAGTTACTCCAGCATTTTGTGAATAAATATCTGTCCAGACAGGAAGTGACACAGCTGGCGACCTGGTGTCATCGCAACAACCTGGAGCTCAGTCACATCTATGGAGTCATTTAAGTTCCTTGGAACCATCATCTCCAGGGACCTTAAATGTGTGGCCACCATCGACTCCACAGTCAAAAAGGCCCAATAGAGGATGTACTTCCTGCGGCAGCTGAGAAAACACAATCTACCACAGGCAATGATGGTCCAGTTTTATACTGCCTTCATAGAGTCTGTCCTCACCTGCTCCTTCATGGTCTGGTTTGGCTCAGCCACAAAGCATGACATCTGGAGGCTGCAGTGCATCGTTCGATCAGCCGAGAAGGTTGTTGGCTGCAACCTTCCCCCCATTGACGAACTGTACACCGCAAGGGCCAGGAAGAGAGTGGGTAAGATCATCTCTGACCCCTCTCACCCTGACCACAAACTCTTTGAAGCACTTCTCTCTGGAAGGCGACTCCGGACTGTCAAAGCCGCCACAGCTAGACATAAAAACAGCTATTTTTTTTCCCACGAGCAGTAGCTCTACTCAACAGCCAAAAGTCTGTACCCTCCTTCTGTGCTGGTATTTTATTCATTTCTTCATATGTTTAAATTATAATGTTTTATTTTTAATTGTCTACAGTATATCGTGTTGTTACTTGCAAGCAAAGCACCAAGGCAAATTCCTTGTATGTATACATATTTGGCTAATGAAATGTATTCAATTTAATTCAATTCAATTAGAAATGTTTGGAGAAATAGGGGCAAATGTGATTAACTTAGATGTGACATCTTGGTTGTCATAAACAAATTGGGCTGAAGGGCCAGTTTTCGTGCTGTATGACTATCATTTCCGTTCCTATCCATTTACATGGCCAAATATGTTTAAACCTCTGACATTCTAATGAAAACAATAGCCAATCCAATCTCTCCTTGGTACTCGAGTCCTCCTTTGCAAGCCTGGTGATCTCCCTTACATCTTTTCTTGCACAACCAGATCTTTCCCATAGAGTCGTGACGAACTGCATGCAATATTCCAGCATCTAAATCTCTTGTACTCAGTACCTCTGCCTACGCAGACAGGGAAGCTAAACACTACCCTATCAACCTGGTTTGCTATTTTCAGGGAGCTATGGACTTTAGCTCTCTCTGTTCATCACTTGGTTTAGTTTATTATTGTCATGTGTTCTGTGAAAGTACAGTGAAAAACTTTTGTTTGCATGCTATTCGGTCAGCAAAAAAACCATGATTACAATCAAGCTGTCCACAATGTACAGATACAAGAGTATCACATTTAGTGCAAGATAAAGTCCAATAAAGGTCTCCAATGAGGTAGATGGGAGGTCAGGGTTGCATTCTAGCTGATGAGAGGACCATTCAGTTACCTGATAACAGCCGGGATAAAACTGACCCTGAATCTGGATGGAAATGTTTTCAAACGTCTGTACCTCGTGCCTCTTGGGAGTAGGGAGAAGATGGTATTTCTGGGGTGAGACTGGTCCTGGATTATGCTGTTAGCTTTGCCGAGGCAGCGTGACGATTCAATGGAAGGGAGGTTGGTTTGTGTGATAGTCTGGGGTGTGTCCACAATTTGCTGCAATTTCTTGTGGCCTCAAATGGATCTGATCCTAAACCATGCTGTGACGCATCCCGATAAAATGCTTTCTACGGCGCATCTGTAGAAGATGGTGAAGTGTTGCGGACAGGATTAACTTCCTAAGCCTTCTCGGGAAGTAAAGGTGTGCTTTCTTAGCCATTGCTTCGATGTGGCTGGTCCAGGCCAAATTGCTGGTGATATTTCTTCCCAGGAACTTAAAGCTTTTGAGCATCTCTACTTTGGCGCCATCAATGTATAAGGAACCCTGCCATTTATTGTGTTTGTCTGGCTAGGATTAGGAGACAAACATGCATTACCTCACAATGTAACCTCTAGATTAAATTTCATCTCCCAATTTCATCCCTGTGGTACATCATTGGTTGCAGACTTCTGCAGAAAACAACTTCAGAGGGCCACTCCCTTTTCTCCCCTCTCCCATCAGGTAAGAACTATAGAAGTGTGAAAATGCAAACGCCCAGTTTTTAGGACAGTTTCTTCCCAATGGAAGCACTGAACCATCCTACCAACAACTAGAGAATAGTGCTCAGCTACTTCTACCTCACTACGACCCTCGGACTATTTTTGATCTCACTTTACTGGACTTTATCTTGCATTAAATGCTATTCACGTTATTTGCTTTATCATATATTTGTACACTGGATGGCTCGATGTGTCTTTCAGCTCACTGGTTAGCATGCGACAAATGTTTTTCACTGTACCTCGGTACATCATGCCAATTTAGGATTGAGTATGCCAAAACACCTTGAAGAGCCTGACTCTGGACCAGCTTACCGTGCAAGATCTTGTCAAAAACTTTGTTAAAGCCATGATGCCAAAAGACAATACCAGGACAAACTTGAGTCCCAGTATAACTAAACTGAACTGATCTATGCCTAGTTGATTCAAGTTCTCATCTCGGCACTTGCATAAATGCTGTCAGGGACCAGAATTTCTGAGTTGTAGGTGATATTAGATAAGATGGGTCTCTTTTTCCTGGAGTTACGGTTGCTGATGTCTGACTTTATAGAGGTAGTAAAATCACAAAGGGCATAAATACTGGAAAAAAACAATCTTTTCCCCAGGAATAGGATAGGAAAGGTTTTGTGGGACATGGGCCAGGTGCAGGCACATTGGACTGCATCTTGGTCAACACGAACTGGTCCAATGGCCTGTTTCTGTGCTCTATAGCTCTATGACTATGGTGCACATGAGTTGTTTTAAAATTCCTGGAAAAGAAATGTAAGCTGGATATTTGGATGGATAGTGCAGTGATATTGATTAAAAGATTTTATTGAGTTATCACCCAAGTGCTCAGTGATGGACTGACAATGCAATCTTTAAAGCATAAACATATTGCAGCTATCATATTACCCAAATGGGCTGAGCAAATGTATAGAAAAAAAAACTAGATGCTGGTTTTAATCGAAGGTAGACACAAAATGCTGGAGTAACTCAGCGGGTCAGGCAGCATCTCTGGAGAGACCCTTCTTCTCTAACCGAAACGTCACCCATTCCTTCTCTCCAGAGATGCTGCCTGACCCGCTGAGTTACTCCAACATTTTATGTCTACCTTTGAGCAAATGCATACATCGGATTACAAATATCCTTATTAGTTTAGATCTGATCATTTCCCATGACTGCAATGTTCAGATGAAGTGTTGCCATTGTGTCGTATTAAAGTCAAGCTTTAATTTACAATAGTGGGATGAGATGCACTTGTCTGAAGTTGGATAAAGGTTGCACTGTGGAGTCTGGAAATAGACACTGCTTGAGATTGACTAAATTGCAGCAAGGGCTCCATGTCCAAAAGTATTCTCTGTCTGATTCAGAAAATCAGCTGTTTTTATTACTTGCATGCAATATTACACGGCTTCCATTAATTTCTGATTCTGTGCGATATCAAATCCCTACTAGTTTAGTTTAGTTTAATTTAGAGAGACAGCATGGAAACAGGTCCTCTGGACCACCGAGTCCGCACCAACAAGGATCGAACGTTGGTCTCTGGCGCTGTAAAGCAGTAACTCTACCCCTGAGCCACTGTGTCGCCAGCATTTTGTGCCTTTCTTTGGCAGGCAATCAAATATTGGCTCAAAATTGTTCTACACCAGATTATGACAATTATCAAAGACCTTTCTATAAATAAAAGCAGTTTCTGAATTTTGGTTTCAATTTCCTCTTACTTTAATGTTATGCATTTATTCTAGATTAATGTGAAGGTGCAGGTTAAAGTGATAATATTAATCCCCTCTGTGATTGATAAAAAGAACTTGCATTTCATCAACTAAAATATTTCTCACAATTGCCACGTTTTGGGATTTTCTGGCATTTTATCATGGTCAAGTATTTTAAGTGAACTATCAAGTTGCATCCACATCAGGCATTTAATTGTTAAATATTAACAGGAGTGCACACAAAAACATGTTGTATATGAATGAGTCAATAATCGGATGAAAACAGCAGGGTGAACCTAGTCTAACCTAGATTTGTGCTTAGGTCGAGAGTCCTGTGTAACAACAACGGAGCAGTGAAATTCTTGCAACAGCATAACGGGCCTGTAAACAATACTCATAGATAACATACAAAACAAATGTAATAAATCAACCCCCAAACTAGCATAAAAAAGGCCAAAGTGTACTTCTCTAATCTCCACCCACCCCATACTAGTTCTCCGACCAGTCTGACTGTCCTCTTGATTAAATTTTACATTGTATGTCTCGTTGTCACCTTCCCTTAGCTAACAATGATCCATTTCTACATTTTTCTTGAGCTTTGTCCCCTTTGATCTCTCATTTTCACACCTTACCTTCCATATCTCTCGTTTCCCTCTCACCTGACTCTCAGTTTGAAGAAGAGTCTCGACCTGAAACGTCACCCATTCCAGAGATGCTACCTGTCCCACTGACTTACTCCAACATTTTATGTCTGTCTAAAGTGTAATTAAAGACGGTTCAGTTTACGCAGTGTTGTATAGTATTCAAGAGCCTTGTTGTTGGGAAGAAGCTAATCTTGAAGCTGCTTAGAGTGCTGTGAGTCTTTGCTGGTTAGCATTTGTAGGTTCGTCTCCTGTAGTTCGCTTTGATGGTCGGGAGGTCTGAACCCGTGATGGACCAGGCATCACGAGAGAGAGAGAGAGAGAGAGAGAGAGAGAAAGAGAGTCCATCCAAGACGTGATGGGAGCAGCTCTATCCAAGACTGCAAGAAATTGCACAGAATCGTGGACGTAGCCCAGGCCATCACAAAATCCAACCTCCCTTCCATTGTCTCAATTTATACCTCAAGCTGCCTCAGCAAGGCCAGCAGCATAATCAAGGACGAGTCGCACCCTGGCCATTCCCTCTTCCCCCCTCTCCCATCAGGCAAGAGATATAGAAGTGTGAAAATGCACACCTTCAGATTCAGGGACAGTTTCTTCCCAGGTGTTATCAGGCAAATGACCAACCTACCGCAACTAGAGAGCAATCCTGAACTACTATCTATCTCATTGGAGACCCTCGGACTATCTTTGATCGGACTGGCTTTATCTTGCACTAAATGTTATTTTCGTTATTCCCTTTAAGGGCCTGTCCCAGTTACGCGATTTTTAAGACGACTGCCGGCGACTGTCAAAGTTGTAGCAGATTGTCGAAATTTTCTTTTATCCTACAACAATCACCATGACAATGCCGAGTCAAGTCGATACAAGTTACTTTTTTTGTGAAACTAGCACCTGACTAAGAGATTACACCGTCTTCGGAAACATCGCGAAATTCCTACGCTTACCTGACAGTCAAACTGTCGCCTCCAATCTACCTGACAAATGTCCTGACGGTAAATAAATTGGTTAAACAAAACTATCTTCTGGTATCTTCAAAAGCCTTTTCTTAATTTAATATTAGGTGCTTCTAAATGCAGGTTAGACTGAGCTTTTGTTCATCTCTCCTATTATTTCTTCGTTGCTGTGAGCCTTCTTTTGTTGATAATAAAACTGAAGTGGCTGGATTGTTTGGCTTCATTAAAGGCAGAAAGTATAGATGTGTATCTTTTTGTCATCTCTTGACAGGGCTCTATCTCTCTTTCTGTAGACGAATTTTGTTTATCTGCCAAATCACAGGTCATAGATTGCTCCGCTGTGCACTGTTAGAAACTGTGTTGTAACGTTGCTGCCTGTGTTATATTTGTGCATTGGCTGCATAACCCTTGGTTCTCCTGCCTGCGACAAACAGCCTGCAAACATCAGGTAGAAAGGACTAACTTGCAGGCTATTATTTGGGAAATCCAGTTCTTTTGCAAGACTCACGAGAAAGTATGAAAGTTAAAGCTCTTGGGCCTTCTCTTATTTGTTTAACACTTTGCCCTCTTAGCTTTTCTATCTTGAGTGTTAGTCTTACACACTGTACCATATCTAGTTGAATGCTAGGTCAGAGATCTGACAACTGTGAACTGTGACCTTTGATCTGGATCCTGGAAACCCAAAGTTACCCTTGTTCGGGTGCTCTGGATGGTTAGATCAAATGAGTTCCAGGGTGAGCTAGCAAACTGGATACAGAATCGGCTTCATGGAACGAAGTAGAAAATTATGGGAGGTGATTTTTCTGACTAGAGGCCAGTGACAAGTGGTATGCTTTGGGAATCAGTGATGGGCCCATTGCTGCTTGTGGAATCAACCATTTGGATGAGAATGTAGAAGGCATGATTGGCAAGTTTGCAGGGGCTGGTGCAGGGAGCAGGGATTTAGATTTTGAGACCACTGGGATCTCTTCTGGGGTAGGTGTGACCTGTACAAAAGGGACGGGTTGCACCTTAACAGCAGGGGGACCAACATTCTGTCAGGCAGGTTTGCTAGGGCTACACGTGTGGCTTTAAACTAAGTAGTGGGGGGAGGGGTTGACAAATTGTGATTATGAAGATGGAGTTAAAGGGGAAGCGAATACAGGAGAAACTGCAAAGGACTCTCGAATAAATGGGAAGGGAAGTTATAGTTGGGATAAGAGAGTAAGGTCAGGGCCAATTGTGTGAGAGGGGAGGTGAATACCGAAGTTAAAGTGTTGTATTTAAATGCGCGAAGTATGAAAAATAAAGTGGATGAGCTTGAGGCTCAGTTAGACATTGGCAAGTATGATGTTGTGGGAATCACAGAGACATGGCAAGTTGGGGTGGTTAGGGGGATGGAGTGGGTCAGTGGGGGGAGGAGGGGGGGATAAGAGGGATTGATTGGGGGGGTTGAGGGTGCAACAATACAGGAGAGGCTTTGGGTCCAGGGCTCACTCAATCATACTCTTCCCCAGTCCCCCCCCTTCCCCGGTCCCCCCCTTCCCCGGTCCCCCCCTTCCCCGGTCCCCCCCTTCCCCGGTCCCCCCCTTCCCCGGTCCCCCCCTTCCCCGGTCCCCCCCTTCCCCGGTCCCCCCCTTCCCCGGTCCCCCCCTTCGGTAAAGGGGAGGTGCAACGACACCTGGGTGTCCTTGTACACCAGTCAGTGAGGATAAGCGTGCTGGTACAGCAGGCAGTGAAGAAAGCTAATGGCATGTTAGCCTTCATAACGAGGGGATTTGAGTATAGGACCAGAGAGGAGGTCCTTCTGCAGTTGTGTAGGGCCCTGGTGAGATCACATATGGAGTATTGTGTGCAGGTTTGGTCTCCTAATTTGAGGCAGTGCAACGTAGGTTCACAAGAGGAATTTTTTCACCCAGAGAGTTGTGAATTTGTGGAATTCTCTGCCACAGAAGACAGTGGAGGCCAATTCACTGGATGAGTTTAAAAGAGAGTTAGATAGAGCTCTAGGGGCTTGTGGAATCAAGGGATATGGGGAGAAGGCAGGCACAGGTTACTGATTGTGGGTGATCAGCCATGATCACAATGAATGGTGGTGCTGGCTCGAAGGCCCAAATAGCCTCCTCCTGCACCTATTTTCTATCTTTCCATGTCTATGTTTCCAGCTTTTTCTGTCTATTTTCGACATTTAATAGACACTTGGACAGGTACATGGATAGGAAAGATTCAGGGTGATATGAGCCAAATGCTGGCAAATGGGACTAGCTTGGATGGAGCATCATGTTCGGCATGGAAACTGGGCTGAAGGGTCTGCTCACCATGTGGTCTGACTATCCCTCTCTTCCTTTTCTACCGATGTACATGTCCAGATGCTTTTTAAACATTGTGATTGTACCTGCTTCTGCCACTCCTCTCGCAGCATGTTCCAAATACCAAAAGGTACTTGAGGGTCATCCTTCTCACACAGAGGGTAGTGTGTGCATGGAACCCCTCAGCTTCCTGTGCTCCAGAGGAAATAATCCACCCGATCCAGCCTCTCCTTACAACTTGAATGCACTGTCCCAGAAACATTGTCGTGAATCTTTCCAGCTTCATAACATTGTTGGAATAATTTACACAAGATGTGAGTGACTATCAAACTGTAGCTACTTTATTGGCAATAATTTGTCAGACAAGGAGAACTGTCAAGCAAGAGACTAATCTCTCGATTCTGAGCATGCAATATTTTATATATATCATTTTTGATCGCATAATAGCAAGGTTAGGCACGTACACTTGTCTACAGGGTTATAAGAAAATAACTGCAGATGCTGGTACAAATCGATTTATTCACAAAAAGCTGGAGTAACTCAGCAGGTCAGGCAGCATCTCGGGAGAGAAGGAATGGGTGACGTTTCGGGTCGAGACCCTTCTCCAGACAGGGTTAGCTATTGTGATCCAGCATTCAGGAATTTTCCACTGAAAAACAGACTTCTTTATCCATGTAGGAAAATTAGGGTGTCTTGGTTTAGCCTTGAGTTCACAAGCTCTTTTTTTGTGTTAAGCAGACTTGTTTTCTTGATTCTGTGGGCCACCTGCACCAGGAATGTTTAGCCTGGCTCAGATGGGTACGTTCACTAGAGTAACATTCGATCCCCACAGAGTGAAGTGCTGCCCATGTTGAAAGACAAAATGGAAGAACAGCTCAGTGCATCCCACAATTTCCACAACATCTTGGGACTGGAACTTGTGTAAAACCCTTTTGGCGTGCTTGGTGGAAGCACCCTCAACACAGAATATTGGTAATGCTTCACAGTTTCCCTCAACACATTGTGCTGAACCGTGGAATTTGCCAATCTGCATCTTTTGGTTGTGGACAGATCCTTGCATTGGAGACCTAAGGGTGTCTGCATCGTCTTCACTGTTCCAGCAGCAATAGCTGTTTGTCGACATCCCTGAGATCCCTTTGAGTGATTTTGCAGCTAGTATTTACAACAAGCATTGACGTGCTGGTTCCCATTGATCCTCAGCGAGACTGTTGTTTTGCCTGATTATGCATCATTTTGTAGTTTATTTTCCCATTTCTGATCTGAGAATATTCATGAATAAAGGTCACCTTCACACAAGCTATTATAAATAACCATTATAAATTGGGGATCCTGTGGAAATATGTACAATTCATCATTTATGATTTTTGCTGCCCAGGTGCTGAAAGGTTCCAAAAAATTAATCCTATCCGTTAGCTCGGTTGGTCGAATACCAGGAGGCTATGTAACCAATCACATCTACACGTGGGTGGATCCGTTGGGTCGAAGTGTTTCACCACCACCTGCTCTTCTTGGACACAGAAGCAATACGATTTGGGGTAAAGAGAGCGAGAGGAAGAGCCATCTTCAGCTGCTCCGAGATGGAGATGAGAAAAAGGTAAATTGGATGAGAACGTTCTTGGGTCATCAGCACCGTACAGTTTCCATCTTGATATTGCATGTTAAAATTCCATATATGGAATTAGGAAATATCTCAGTGAGAGGCATACATTGGGCCATTCATCTACACTGGAGCTCATTACTGGCCTACACTCAAATGTCAACTAATTGGTTTCAAGTCAACTTTATTATCATATGCACAGGTTTGGGAGGTGTACAGTGAAACATCTTGCTTGCACCTTAATGCTTTTCGAGAGCCACGACTCCACCTGTTCATGCTGTTCTCTAAACCCTTCTCCTCGGTGAATATAGATGCAAAGTACTTGCTTAATATCTGACCTACATCCTTGGACTCTAAACATAGATTCACTCCTTTATCCTTGAGTGGTCCTACCTTCTCCTTGGTTATCCTCATTTTTACCGTATGTATTAAAAGCCTCGGGATTTTCCTTAATCTGTCTCACCAAGGACATTTCATGGCCCCTTTTGCCCCTTCTAATCACCCTCGAGTTCTATCCTACTGGCTTTTGGTTCCTCAGAAGCTCCGACTGATGCCACCTTCTTAAATCTAACATATGATTAGATTCTTGATTAGTTCGAGTGTTAGGAGTTATGGAGAGATAGGCAGAATTTGTCAAATGTGTTCAAATTCTGCCGAGAAATTTCAATCCGGTTGATTTCTCAGCGATCCACTACGATTCTTTGAAGACACCTCACGATCATACCCGCGACACCCTGGCGAACTGTCGGCGACAGCCTCGTCGCGGCAGTCGCCTTAAAATCGCCTAAGTGGGACAGGCCTTTTATGGAACTAGCGACAAATGTTCTATTAGATTTAAGAAAGCTATGGATAGAGATAGGGCAGGCTCACGTTAAAAATCTAAATTGGGGCAAGGCCAACTTTGATGGTATTGGACAGACGCTCGCTCAAATTGATTTGAACAGGTTGTTTGAAGGAGAAGGAAATTAGAGAAAGTGGGACCGTTTTGAAAGTCTGCTGACAAGAGCTCAGGACATGCATGTTCCTGATAGAGTGAGGGGCAAGGCAGGTGGGCATCAGAAAGCTTGAATGACAAGAGAAATCAAGGCTTTGGTCAAGAGTAAGAAGGAGCTATGGAGCAGGTTTCGGCAGCTGGGATCAAGTGTATCCCTGGAGGAGTTTCAAGAACTAAGGAGCAAGCTAAAAACGCAAATCAGGAGCGCAAAAAAGAGGTGGGAGATATCTCTGGCAGATAATATAAAGGATAATCCCAAGAGATTTTATAAATACATTATGGGGAAAAAGGGTAACCATAGAGAGAATGGGGGCCCCTCAGGAATCAAAGGGATCAATTCTGTGTGGAGCCACAGGATACGGGCAAGGTCTTCAATGCATATTTTCCCTCTGTTGTTACCATAGGCAAAGTCATGAGACCCTGGAAACGTGGTGCATGCCTTTATTAAGTCATTATTAAGGTCGAGGAGGTGCTGAACTTCCTAATACACAGGAAGGCAAATCTCACGGGCCTGATCGGATATATCCGAGGATACTGTGGGAAGCTAGAGAGGAAATCGCAGGTGCCGTGGCGAGATTTATGAGTCGTCATTAAATGTGGGTAAGATGAGGAAGATTGGAGGGTGGCAAATGTGCCTCTATTTAAGAAGGGCTGCAGGGAAAAGCCTGGAAACTACAGGCCACTGAGTCTAACATCTGTGGTCTGAAAGTTACTAGAGGGTATCCTGAGTGATAAGATACACGTGCATTTAGATGGACAAGGTTTTTCAAATATGGGTAGAAACAGGAGTAACTGGAGAAAACCCACACAGTCACAGAGAGAACATACAAATTCCATACAGACAGCACCTGTAGTCAGGATGGAACCCGGGTCTCTGTTGTTGTAAAACAGCAACTCTACCACTGTGCCACCCTGCAAGATTTGTAACATCTCTCTAACTATAAATAAAGGAATAAAGGAGGATATTAATGAAATTTGAGGAAAAAAAGAGCAGAACAGAAGAAAGGAACAAAATAACAACCTGAAAAGTGGGAGTGTGAGGGACGCTTGGAATGGCTGATGACCTGAAACTGTTGCCTGTTGTGTCCATTCTGGAAGGCAATACAATGCCCAGTCAGAGGATAGGTGTTATTCTTTGATCTTACATTTGGACTTTGTTGGAACAGTCCAGGAGATCAAAAACAGGGAGTAGAGAATTAAAGAGAATTCACATGATGGAAGCTTCATTCTCGGCTGCAATCTTTATATAATGCATCTCTTCCTTCTTAAATCAGAAGTATAATTACACAATATAGTTTTATTGCCCTTTGGTGAGATTGTGATTAATTCTTTGTGCACATGTTTGATCAGAGTCTTGACAATGTGGAGCTTACGCTGCAGATGACAGGTGCACAGCTTCCTAACCTTCACTAGGATGTGAAGTTCAGCTACCAATATATAACAGAATTTTCATCGGCACATATTTTACTGTATGTGTAAACTAAATTCTGGAAAAAAAGAATGCCTTGTTGGTCAGGACTGTGGGACCATATTGTTGTTAGACGCTTCATAGTCTAATTGTTAACTATAAGTATGCATTTCATCCTGGCACATGATGGTCAGCAATAGTTCAGCAGACAGTGTGGAGAACACCAGCTTGATCATTGCAGGTCGAGAAGACGATTAAAACGTACAGTTCTGAGGAGTCTCAACAGAGTGGATATTTCCTCTTCTGGGGGAATCTTGAACAAGTGTCTAAAAATAAGGATAACTGATTTAAGACAGAGATCGAGCAAACATTTTCTGAGGGTTGTGTTTGGAGCTCTCTTCCTCAAAGGTTGGAACATTTTTCAGACAGAAATAGTGCAGGTAAAGAGTTAATAAGCAAGGGAAGTAAAAGGTCACTAGTGGACGGGAATGGGGGTAGTGTGGAATGCTCTTGATTTACATTTTCATTGAGTTGTGTGCTTGAATGAATTATCGTTCAGTGTATTGAAATATTTATTGACATTATTAAAGTGCTGGGTTGCAGCCAATGTGTTTGTTTGAATGCATCAAATCAGGCCGTTGACAGGATTGACTCATTTTTAGAGGCAGTGAAATATCTTGCTACCATGAACATAACCCCTCATTTTGATGGCAGAAATTTCCTTTGGTTTGGTCTCTCTAATCATTGGTCTTTCTCTGTGTTGATTTTTCAGGTAAACCTTGTCCTTGAAGATGGCAAGTCCC
The DNA here is from genome assembly GCF_053455715.1 of Rhinoraja longicauda. Lineage (NCBI taxonomy): Eukaryota > Metazoa > Chordata > Chondrichthyes > Rajiformes > Arhynchobatidae > Rhinoraja > Rhinoraja longicauda. Next base: position 150,166 of record NC_135983.1, on the reverse strand, counting down.
TGGGCTTGATGGTCCGAGGTGGTGCGGAGTACGCTCTGGGAATCTACATCACGGGTGTGGACCAAGGATCTGTAGCAGAGGCCACTGGACTGAAGGTACTTTATATTACATGACACATTTTCCAAAGAGGAAAGCCAGAATGCTGAGTTATACAGATCCCAATGATGTGGTTAAATAGGATTTTTAACCATTTGTCCCATTACAAAATATTTTTGTGTTTATATATGCAGTGAGTTGTAGAGCTTTGATGTGGTTTGGCTGGAGTGTCCTACGTCAGTATAAGTCGGATTGTTTTTGGACACTGGGGTGGCTGCATTTCTATTCCGAGTAGTCCTGAAAAGACAGTGATGGACGCTCTCCTTGCGTTGCTACACTACTCAACACACAACTATGTTATGTATTCACCTGGATTTATTTTTATGTATTCATTCAAGGGATGTGGGCTTCGCAGATTAATATCCCATTCCTCATTTTTAGGCAGAGAGTGCAGGAAATTCCTGGGGTCATTCCCCTCAACTATAGGGAAGCGCATTTGATATTATTTTTGGGGGCATGTGGAGAGCAGCAAGAGCAGTCAGGCCTCATTCTGTGGCACAGCAGGGAAGCAAAAAGATAGGCCGCGATAAAGTGATAGGAGACTCGTTGCTTAGACAAGAGTCAAGAGATTCTGTGGCAGCAAACAAGACTCGAGGAAAGGCGCCGCACCTGAAGGAACTCAACAGCTACAGGCCGGTGGCACTGACATCGCACCTGATGAAGACACTGGAGCGCCTGGTCCTCGCCCATCTCCGCCCCCAGGTGAGACCATCAATGGATCTGCTGCAATTCGCCTACCAGATTCGCATCGGGGTGGAGGACGCCATCATCTACCTATGGAACGGAGCTCTTTCACACCTGGAGAGGCCAGATAGCAGTGAGAATCATGTTCTTTGATTTCTCCAGTGCATTTAACACCATCCAGCCGGGGCTTCTGGGGGGCAAGTTGGAGCGCACAGGAGTGGATACCCCCCTCACATCCTGGATTCTGGACTACCTCACCAACCGACCACAGTATGTGAGGACAAAGGACCTGGTCTCCGACAGGGTGGTCTGCAGCACTGGGGTTCCGCAGGGAACAGTGCTAGCGCCATTCTTGTTCACCCTGTACACTTCGGATTTCAGGCACAGCTCTGCAAACTCCTATCTACAGAAGTTCTCTGACGTCTCTGCCATCGTCGGCCTCATCGCGGGCGATGAGGACAGGGCGTACAGAGAACTGATCAAGGAGTTTGTGGACTGGTGCCAGCGGAACTGCCTCCGGATCAACACGGCGAAAACCATGGAGATGGTGGTAGATTTCCGCAGGCACAGCCAGGTCCCCCCGACACCGGTGAACATCCAGGGAATGGACATCGAGAGGGTGGATTCTTATAAGTACCTGGTTGTCTACCTCAACAATAAACTGGACTGGACTGAAAACACCGATGCGCTATGCAGAAAGGGCCAGAGCAGACTTTATCTGCTGAGGAGACTCGGGTCCTTTGGAGTGCAGGGGGCACTCCTAGGGACCTTCTACAACACGGTGGTGGCATCGGCCATCTTCTATGGAGTGGTCTGCTGGAGCAGCAGCATCTCAGTGGCGGAAGGGAAGAGACTCGACAAGCTGGTAAGGAAGGCCAGCTCTATCCTGGGTTGCCCCCTCGACTCGGTGCAGGTGGTGGGAGAGAGGAGGATGATGGCAAAGCTAACATCGCTGCTGGACAACGACTCCCACCCCATGCAGGACACTGTCACTGCACTGAGTAGCTCCTTCAGTGACTGACTCCTTCACCCCAAGTGCATGAAGGACAGATAAAGGAGGTCCTTCCTTCCCGCTGCTGTGAGACTGCGCAACCAGCACTGTTCCCAGCAGACGAGTCAACAATAACAGCTAAGAACACACAGAAAGCTGATGCCAATTTATGTATCTTTTATTTATAATGAATGATTTCTTGCTCTCTTTCTATCCACTTTGCTGCTGTAACACTGTAAATTTCCCCGGTGTGGGATGAATAAAGGAATTATTATTATTATTATTATCTGCTGCTTTTCACTACAATTCTCCTTCCACATCAGTCTGAAGAAGAGTCTCGACCCAAAACGTCACCCATTCCTTCTCCTGAGATGATTTGAGATTCTGATTTTTGGATCATTGGGATCTCTTCTGGGGCAGAGGTGACCTGTACAAAAGGGTGGAATGCACCTGAAGTGGATGGGAACCAATATCCATGCAGGTTTGCTAGTGTTACTCAGGAGGGTTTAAACTAGATTGGCAGGTGGTTTGGATCCAATGCAGGACTGATGGAGGTAAGAAGCTGAAGTAGTATGGAAAGCAATGAAAGCAAGTTCAGTAGACAGGATGGGCAAGTCAGACAGAACACAGCAGAGAACGAGGCAGGATGGGGGATTAAATTACATTTATTTCAATGTGAGAGGCCTTACGGATAAGATTGATGAATTCATGACTTGGATAGGTTTGTGCAACTGGAATGTTATAGACGATAGGGAAGCCTGTTCACGAACACAGGACTGGCAGTCAAATGTTCCAAGGCACAGGTGCTACGGATGAGTTAGCGATGAGCATAAAGAAGAGAGTTTGGCGCTTTACTGATCAAGGAGAGTGCTGGTGAGCAGCCATTTTGAGAGGAGAGAAAGCATTTTGAAAAATTGCAGGAGAGTTGAAAATAAGCTTTTTTCATTTAAAATGAAATGGGACATTCAAAAAGCAGGCATTTGATTAGCACAGAAGAGACATGCCAGCCAATAAAAGGAAGTAAATGTTTAGCAGGGCTGCCATGTTGGACAAGAGGCTGCGTTGAGGTAAAGTGCAATGTTGAGAGTCAGTACAGTACTGATGCTTAGGCTCAAGAGGCTTTGGTGAATGTGCTGAGAAAAGGGTAAAGGCAGGAGTAAGGTACGGTCTGGTTTTCTGTGTAATTCTTCCTAGGTTTTTGGTGTCACAGAGATGGTAGGTATAATTGTGGAATGATTCTCCTGCAGAATGTTTGAAGTCAGAGGGATTTCCAGTGCCCCCGAGGACTTCACCTGCGGGAAGTGCGTTCAGCTGCAGCTCCTTACGGATTGCGTAAAGGAATTAAGAGCTGCAGGTGGATTACCTCAGGATTTTCCGGGGTGTGAGAGTGTCATAGATAGGAGTTACAGTGAGGTCATCACGTCTACAGAACAGGCAGGAAGTAGATGGGTGACCACCGGGAAAGGGAGGAGGCAGAGAGGGCAGGAATTCCATGCGCGGTTCCCCTCCACTCCGGATATACTCCTTTGGATGCTATTGTAGGGGAGGACCGGTCAAGGAAGAGCAGTAGCAGCACCAGTCTGCGGTGTCCGTCCTGGCTCTATGGCACAGCCTGGAAGGGAAATGTCAGACAGAGCCAAATAGTGATAGGTGTTTCATTATTTAGAGGCAGAGACAGGAGGTTCTGTTGAAGCAATCGAGACTCCAGGATGCTATGTTGCCTCCCTGGTGACAGGGTCCAGGATATGTCGGTGGGGCTGTAAAACATTTTCAAGAGGGAGAGGGAGCAGCTGGAAATGCACATTGGCTTAAATTACATAGTTAGGAAAGAGGATGCAGTCATGGGAAGTGAATAAAGGTTTCAAGGTCAGTTTATTGTCACATGTACCAATTAACGTACAGTGAAATTCGAATTACCATACAGCCATACTAAAAAAAAGCAACGTCACACAACTACATAGAAGTTAACATAAACATCCACCACAGCGGATTCCCCACATTCCTCACTGATGGAAGGCAATAATGTCCAATTTCCTTGGGACTCTCCAATCTCCTTCCTCTTTTATTCTCCCGCGGTCGGGGCAGTCGAACCATCCGCAGTTGGGGTGATCGGAGCTCTTGCAGCCAACGGTCAAAGCCTCCGCGTCGGGGCGATCGAAGCTCCCACATCGGGGCGGTTGATGCTCCCTCGTCATGGTGGTCGAAGCTCCTGCGGCGTGGAGTTCCCAAAGTCTGTCTCTGACCAGAGAGCGCAAGCTCTGTGATGTTAAAGTCCCGCAGGCACCCGCGGTGGAGCTCTCGAAGTCAGTCTCCAGCAAAAACTGCCAACTCCGCAATGTAAGTGCGCAATGTGGACGGAGATACGATACGGGGAAAAAAAAACGCATCTCCTTCGAGGTAAGAGATTAGAAAAAGTTTCCCCAACTCCCCTCCCAACACCCACATAAAACAAACCAAAGTACACTAAAAACATATATTTAACACATACAAACAAACAACAAAGAAGGAAGGGACAGACAGACTGTTGGTGAGGCATATAGGGAATAAGGCAAAAGATTAAAATGTGGGACCTCGAACGTAGTAATCTCCAGATAACTCCTAGTGCCACCTGCTAGTGAGGGTAGAAATTTCTAGGATGAAACAGATGAATGCATAACTGAGGAGTTGGTGTAGGAGACAGGGATTCATTCTGGGACAGAGATTACTTGTACAAGTGGGATGGGTTGCATCTGAACTGGAGGGGGACCAGTATCCTTGTGGGGAGGTTTGCTAGTGTTATTTGGGCCAATTTAAACTAGAGAGGCAGGGGGGTGGGAACCAGAGTAGTAGGTCAAAAATTGTAAGTGGTGGGAAGGTAGAGGTTAGGACCAGTAAGTCTCAAAAGAAGGAAAAGCAGGGAGAGGTGAGGGAATATGGTGATGCTGATGGGTGTGTTTATTTCAATGCAAGGAGTATTGTGGAGAAAGTAGATGAACTTAGAGTCTGGACTGATGCTTGGGGCAATAATGTTGTGGCCACTGAGGACATGAGGTTGTGACTGATGGCTCAATGTTCCTAGGTTTTGACATTTCAGATGTGATCTGGAGGGAGGCAAAAGAGATGGAGGAGTTGTGCTGTTAATCAGGCAGACAGTCACTCAGAGATCACTCAAAGAAGATAAATGGGAGGTTCGCCTGCTGAGGTAATATGGGTGGAGCTTAGACATGACAAAGATTCAAGCACTCTAATAGGATTGTGCTATAGGCTTCCCTGTAGAAAGCAGGAGATAGGGGCACTGATCTGTAGACAGCTTACCAAGAGATACAAAAGTGACATGGTTGTCGTCGTGGGTAACTTTAACTGCCCCAACATTAACTGGGACGTGCTCAGTGTCAAAGTCTTCAACGGGGCAGAATATGTGTGGTGCATGCAAGAGGGTTTCTTGAAACTATATGTGGGTAGTCCAACCCGAGAAGGGAACATACTGGACCTTGTGTTGGGAAATGAGCCTGGCCAAGTGACAGGCGTTCCATTGAAGGACGTTTTTGGGGATATTGATAACAACGCAAATGCTGGAAAGAAACTGGCATATAGAGCAGGTCAGGTAATATTTGTAAAGCAGCAAGGAATTGTTCTGAAATTTAGCTTTTATTCTTTGCGGACTCAGGCTGACCTGTGTATTACTAATGACTTTTGCTTTATAAACATTTTTCCTTGTTTCTTTTAATATTGCTAGTTTTTTATGTTCATATTTCATTTCATATATAAAAAAATAACCATGCCTGTGATGTAGCAGAAAATCGCATGGGATCCCAAAAGACTTTTAAAGCAACCGTTATTTTACATCGAAGATAGACACAAAATGCTGGAGTGGCTCAGCGGGTCAGGCAGCATCTCTGGATGCTAGAAAAGGAATAGGTGACATTTTGGGTTGAGACCCTTCTTCAGACCGAGTTAGGGGAGAGGTAAACTAGAGATATGAAGAGGTTCGTATTTCATATCTCTTCATCTCTCTAGTTTCCTTCTCCCCTGACTCTCAGTCTGAATATGGGCGGCACGGTAGCGCAGCGGTAGAGTTGCTGCTTTACAGCGAATGTAGCGCCGGAGACTCAGGTTCGATCCTGACTACGGGTGCTGCACTGTAAGGAGTTTGTACGTTCTCCCCGTGACCTGCGTGGGTTTTCTCCGAGATCTTCGGTTTCCTCCCACACTCCAAAGACGTACAGGTATGTAGGTTAATTGGCTGGGTAAATGTAAAAATAAAATAAAAAAATTGTCCCTAGTGGGTGTAGGATAGTGTTAATGTACGGGGATCGCTGGGCGGCACGGACTTGGAGGGCCGAAAAGGCCTGTTTCCGGCTGTATATATATGATATGATATGATATGATAACTCCTTAAGTTTTAAGATTGCTTTGAATAGGGAAGGAACTAAATTTGAGTGAGGCAAACTGCAACTTTATAAGGCAGGCGTTTGGGAGGGTACACTGGGAGTAATTGTTAATGGGTAAGTCCACTTCAAACAAGTGGGAGTTGTTTAAAGACCAGTGATTGAAGTGCAGGATCAGCATGTTCTAGGGAAGGAGGAGGGGTAAGGAAAGCAACGTAAGGGAGCCATGGGTGATCAAAGATATTGTAAACGTGGTCATGGAGACAAAGGAAGCACCTGTCAGGTTTAAGGAGGTGGCATTAGAGGAATGTAAAGCGAGTAGGAAAGAACTCAAGCAAGTGATTAGTAAGGCCTAAAGGGGCCATGAAATATCATTTAGATTTAGAGATACAGCGCGGAAACAGGCCCTTCGGCCCACCGAGTCCACGCCGCCCAGCGATCCCCGCACATTAACACTATCCCACACACACTAGGGACAATTTTTACATTTATCCAGTCAATTAACCTGCATACCTGTACGTCTTTGGAGTGTGGGAGGAAACCGAAGATCTCGGAGAAAACCCACGCAGGTCACGGGGAGAACGTACAAACACCGTACAGACAGCGCCCGTAGTCAGGATCGAACCGGAGTCTCCGGCGCTGCATTCGCTGTAAGGCATCAACTCTACCGCTGCGCCACCATGCCGATTCATTGATGAATCGATCAAGCAAAAAACCAAAGGCTTTTTATACATACATTAAAAACAAGAGGTGACCAGGGAGAAGGTAGGACCACCTAAAGGAGGTAATCTCCTTGTTTGGAGACAGGATATAGGTGAGATACAAAATGTGTACTTTGCACCTGTATTCGCTGAGGAGGACTTGGAGGATAGCGAGATCAGTGCGGAGAATATAAATATGCTGGGGCAGTTTGAGATTAAGAAGGTGGTAGTGTTGAGGCTCTTGAAGAGCATTAAGGTGGATCCCCAGGGCCTGATGGGGTCTATCCCAGGTTATGGAGGGAGGCAAGAGAGGAGATTGTGGGGACCTTGACGAGCATTTCTGTTTCTCTAGCCACAGGCTAAGTCCCAAAAAGCTGGAGAATGGTCAGTGTTGTTCTTGAAGAAGGAAATAGACATAATCCAGAGAATTATAGACCAACGAGAGAATTATTCGAGATATGCTTTAACTCCTATTTAGAAGAGAATGGGCTAATTAGGGATAACCAACAAAACTTTGTACACAGCAGGTCGTGTTTCAGTAAGGATTGAGTTTCTGAGGAGGTGGCAAAGGAGATTGATGAAGGCACATGACTTGGTTATATTAATTCAGAACTGGCTTATTCATAGAAGGCAGGGTTCTGATGGAAGGTAGATATTCTAGCTGGAGGTCTATGACCAGTGGAGTTCCGCAGGGAACTGTGCTGCGACCTCTGATGGATGTGGTATATATAAGAATGCATTACCCAGGAACGCTGCTTGTATTTATGGAAATATCAGTCATTCTTCTTTATTAACATTAAAGAATGAAGTCCCGCCCCCCTGACATCAGTCTGAAGAAGGGTCTCGACCCGAAATGTCACCCATTCCTTCTCTCCCGAGATGCTGCCTGACCTGCTGAGTTACTCCAGCATTTTGTGAAAGAATGAAGTTGATCATGTCTGAGTATATAGGCCCTGCAGTCATTGCCTGGATTAATTTGTACATGAGGGCACCTGGGAGTTGTTGCCCCTACACAGTGACTAGGAGGACTGCCTGTAGACCAAGTTCCCCACTGACAATCATCATGACCTTGATTCCTTTTGTTCTTTGACCTCTGAAGCAAAAGAGTCACCAAATGCTCCTGGTGGAGGGAGTTATGAACCAGCTTCCCTTCAAGTTAACTGTGTGTGTGTGTGTGTGTGTGTGCCTGAGGCAAGGCGATTGTTGCTAAGTTACAATAATGTTGAAACTAGAATCTTATCAGTCCAAACAGCTCCACTTCTCTGGAAGATTGGTTTAACTGTCAAGTCTCCTGTTTATGATGCTACTGTAGGACCCAAGATGGCTGACTGCGTAAAAAAAGCTAGACAGATTAGGACACAGCTTGCGTTAAGAGCTGTACAGCGACATAGGCTCATTTCTGTATGTGTGTCCAGTGCTGGTCTCCACAGGTTGATGTCAGTGTGGACATGGTAGCCAGAAGGAACCATTTCTATGCCATTCGACTCCATCAGAAACCAGTAGGGGTGAATTCCTCCTTGAAAATCCTAGTCATCAAGTCACACAGCACGGAAACAGGCTCTTTGGCCCAACCTGTCCACGTAACCAAGATATATATATTTCTTTATTCGTCCTACACCGGGGAAATTTACAGTGTTACAGCAGCAAAGTGGATAGCAAGAGAGCAAGAGATCATTCATTATAAATAAAAGATACATAAATTGTCATCAGTTTCCTGTGTGTTCTTAGCTGTTATTGTTGACTCGTCTGCTGGGAGCAGTGCTGGTTGTGCAGTCTCACAGCAGCGAGAAGGAAGGACCTCCTATATCTTTCCCTTCTCACTGGTCCCACCTGCCTGCGTTTGGCCCATAGTCCTCTACGTATCTCCAGATAACCACCACCCTGTGGAAACATTGTCCCGCAGGTTCCTATTAAATCTGTTTCTTCTCGTCTTCACCCCACCTCATTCCCCGAAGATAGACACAAAATGCTGCAGTAACTCAGTGGGACAGGCCGCATCTCTGGAGAGAAGGAATCGGTGATATTTCGGGTCGAGACCCTTCATCAGACTGGTTAGAGATAAGGGAAACAAGAGATATAGACGGTGATGTGCAGAGATAAAGAACAATGAATGAAAGGTATGCAAAAAAGTACCGATGATAAAGGAAATCATTGTAAGCTGTTTGTAGGGTGAAAACGAGAAGCGTTTATTTCACGGCCACCTGGAACCAGAGTCCCCGCCAATATTACGTCACAATATCACAACATGTATGGGCTCGTAAGTCATTAAAGAGACGAAGGGCATGTGAGGTATCTTGGACATAGGTCGGGAGAGATTGGACATGGTGGAGTCGAGGTACATGGAAACCATTTCCGTGGGACCAGACACGTGGAAATCATTTCCGTGGGACAGGATTCCCCTACCCTGCGTAAAAGACTTTGTGCATTCATGCTCGAGTCCAGGCAACATCCTCATCAATCAGAAAGAAGTGGACTTTCCAGCCTAATGTAATCCCTCCCATGGCAGGGTGACCAAAACTGAACTGTCCAAATATGGCTTCACCAACATAAGATCCTCGTCTGAAGAAAGGTCCCGACCCAGAATGTCACCTATTCCTTTTCTCCAGAGATGCTGCCTGACCCACTGAGTTTCTCCAGCTTTTTGTGTCTATCTTTGGTATAAACCAGTATCTGCAGTTCCTTCCTACACATAACATTCCATCTTCCATAATTAGTACTCTTACTGATGAATGCCTACTTTCCACTAAAAGCCTTACTGACAACCCTATCTAACTGTGATGCCACTTTCAGGGGACGATGTTAACTTCCTATATCGCTCTGCCTCACAACATTCCTCAGGGCCCTGCCATTCACTGTGAAGGTCCTGCCTTGGTTTGATTTCTTAAATGCAACACCACTGGGCTGTAAGCTGGCCAAGCAAAATATGAGATGCTGTTCCTCAATCTGACAATGGAGGCGACCGAGGGCAGAAAGGTCTGTGTAGGAATGGGAAGGAGAATTAAAGTGTCCAGCAACCAGGAATCAGGTTGGTTCACGCAGGCTGAGCAAAGGTGTTCCGAGAATCGATCGCCCAATCTGCGTTTGGTCTCTCCGATGTATAAGAGTCCACATCTTGAACAACGGATACAGTAGATGAGGTTGGAGGAGGTGCCAGTGAGCCTCTGCCTAACCTGAAAGGATTTTCTGGGTCCCTGGACAGAGTCGAAGGAGGAGGTATATCGATAGGTGTTGCATCTTCTGCAGTTGTAGGGGAAGATACCTGGGGAGGGGATGGTTTGGGTGGGAAGGGATGAGTTATCCAGGGAGTTGCAGAGGGAACGGAAGACAGAAATGGGTGGAAATGGGAAATTGTGACTAGTGGTGGGATTCTGCTGGAGGTGGTAGAAATTTCAGAGGATTATGTGTTGTATGCGACGGCTGATGGGGTAGAAGGTCAGGACTAGGGGGACACTGTCTCTGTTGCGACTCGGGGGAGGGGGAGCAAGGGCGGAGCTGTGGGGTACCGAGGAGACACGAGTGAGGGCCTTGTGTATGATGGGAGAGGGGAATCCCCGTTCCCTAAAGAATGAGGACATCTCGGATGTTCTAGTATGGAACGCCTCATCTTGGGCGCAGTTGCGGCGTAGATTGAGGAATTGGGAGTAGGGGATAGAATCTTTGCACCAAGCAGGGTGGGAAGTGTAGTCGAGATAGTTGTGGAGGTCAGTGGGTTTGTAATAGACGTCAGTCAATAGTCTGTTTCTGGTGATGGAGACTGTTGGATCAAGAAAGGGGAGGAAGGTGTCAGAGATGGTCCAAGTAAATTTGAGTGCAGGATGAAAATTGGTGGTGAAGTTGATGGAGTCCATGAGTTCAGCATGGGTGCAGGAGGTAGCACTGATACAGTCATCAATGTAACCGAGATAGAGTTCGAGGATAGGGTCAGTGTATGCCTGGAATATTAAACGTACCCTCCAAAAAATCATGCACAGCTGGGTCCCATGTGGGTGCCCATAGCTATGCCTTGGACTTGGAGGAAGTAGGAGGAGTCAAAGGAGAAGTTTTTGAGGGTGAGGACCTACTACTAGGCGGAGTAGAGTGTTTGTAGAGAGAAATTGGAAAGTTTTGCGGTCAAGGAAGAAACGTAGGGCTTTGAAGCCTTCCTGGCGGGGGATGGAGGTGTAGAGTGACTGAAAGTCCATAGTGAAGATGAGGGAGTGGTGTTGTACTTCGTGGTCCGGTATCTGTTATACCGTTGTTATGACTCTGGAATGACCACAAGTACACGTATTTAGGGGTTTGAAAGCTGGAGCATAATTCAGGCTCAGTTTATTTCACGGCCACCTGGAACCAGAGTGCCCACCAATATTATGTCATTCTCATATATACATGTTGCTACACGGGCAAACAAAATAGTCCTTGTGATATAACAAAATAGTCTTTGCAATATCACAACATCCCCCTTGTCTTATATAAAATAAAATATATTTAACAAACAAACTCTAAACACAAATGTTTTTTTTAATAAACACCAAAATTCTTCAATAGTAACGATTATCAACAGTAACGTGCAGGTTTGTTACTAACACGTCCTGAACGTGTCACGTATTCTCCATCAGCATTATGTGCCGGTCGTTCCTCCTCTTTATGTTTGGTCTCGGTCCTGTTGCTATCTGGAGTAATGCAGTGGGGAGCAAAACCTGGTTTCTCCAGTGGAGGAACATCTCTCAACTGCACTCGATTCCGTCTTAATCTACTTCCATTTGGCGTTGCAATGATGTAAGACCTTGATTGTGGTTCGTCACAGATGATTCTCACTTCTGCTGGTATCCAGACATGAGTTGCCTGATCCAGAACCCGGACCTTCTGTCCAATGTGTAATGGTTTCAAGTCTTGTCTCTTGACCGAATTGTCAAAATGAGCTGTCATACGCTGCTTACGCTCTTCAAGTCGCTCAAAGTTCCTCTGCCCTTGGTATGCCTTGTGCGTGTCAAGGTTAGTGGTAGAGGTGTCCGAATCTGTCTTCCAAATATCATCTCTGCCGGTGATGGTAACTTGGAATCAGTCGGCGTAGTACACAAGTTGAGTAAAGCTGCTGCTACACTCTGTTCCGTTGTCAAGGACTTCTTGATGACGGATTTCACCGTTCGTACCATTCTCTCAACGTCCATTCGACTGAGGGTACCTAGGTGAGGACGTCGTATGGGTGATTCCCCATTGCCTGCACATGGACTTGAAAGGTTCTCCAACAAATTGTGGGTCGTTGTCGGAGATGATTTCCGTCGGTGCTCCGAGGAGGACAAATGTTGCAGTCACCATATTAGCAACCATAGCACTCGTGGTGCTTATCAGCTTATGCACCACCGGAAACTTGCAATGGTAATCTACATACAAGATATTGTATGTTGTCAAGTTCAAAAATATCCATTGCTATTTTGGTCCATGGTGTGACTGGTATCTCATGTGGTGTGAGTGTTTCCCTCGTTTGCTCTGGCATGTGCTTCGGGCACTGACTACACCTTCGTACAAGGTCATCAATGTGACAGTTCATGTTGGGCCAATAGACCATTTGTCTTGCTAGAAGTCTTGTCTTTTCGATGTCTTGGTGGCCAACTTGAAGTTGATGCAGGATATCCTGTCTCATCAACTCAGGAATGATTACTTGCCTTCCTTTGAATATGGCCCCATTTGACATGCCCAATTCGTCTCGAAAAGGCAGGTCAGCAGGTATCTCCTGTATGGTCGCCGGCCATCCGGAATGAATATACTGCATGACCGTATGAAGTATAGGGTCACGACAAGTTTCTGTCTGCTGCTCCTCCTTTTCGAGTTTGCCGAAGTGTATCAAATCGATGTTTAGTGTGTCTTCGATGTTGTCGACGAAGATACTCTCAACATGTACATCAAGATTTATGCTCTCTGCCTTCTGCGGATTGGGCAGTCTGCTGAGAGTGTCAGCAATGATCATCTCTGCCCCAGGTCTGTGCCCTATGGTGAAGTTGTATCCTTGCACCTTGATGAGCATCCGCTGCTGTCGGGGTGGGGCACATGTGAGTGGTTTGCCGCAGATAGTGACAAGAGGCGTGTGATCTGTCAGCACCTTAAAATCTCACCCAAGTATGAAACCTTGTGATTCCAAAGATTACGGCAAGAGTCTCGCGTTCAATATTGGAGTATATAATACTCCAATATTATATATAATACAATAATATAATATTATATATTATATAATATATAATAATAATAATAATAATACATTTAATTTATATAGCGCTTTTCAGGAAACTCAAAGACGCTTTACAGAGCAAACAAGACATAAAAACAAACAAACAAACAAAAGATTTGTCCAGACGGAGAAGCGGCGAACAATCAGCGCCAGCGTCCTCTCACGTCAGGGTCCGGCATAAATGGTTAACAATAAACAGTAAATGGTTGACAGTAAACAATAAAGAACACAAGACACACAATTACAATTTAACACAGACAACCATCACAGTAATTGCTCCAGGCACACCCTCACTGTGATGGAAGGCAAAGAAAAGTCTTATCTCCTCCTCATTCTTCTTCCGCGGTCAGGCAGTCAAACTGCTGCCTCGAGGCGATCGAGGCTCCCGACTTTTGAAACCCCCGCCGGGCGATGGAAGGCCCCAGGGCCGAGCCGAGCAGGCCGATGAAGGTCCTAAGCCCCCACCGGGCGATGGGAAGTGCCGCGGCCGAGCCACGCAGGGCGATGAAGGTCCTGCGAGCGGGTCGATCGAGCCTCGCGATTTGGGGCGGTCCCGAAAGCCGGTTGCCAGCCAGGGACCTGCGAGCTCCCGATGTTGCGGTCTACAGGGCCTGCGGCCGAAGCCTCCGAGATGGTACGTCCAGGCCCCCACTCCATCCCCCTCACTCCATCCCCCCCCTCTCTCCCCCTCCCCCTCCCCCAACCCCCACTCGTCCTCCCCTCCCCCCACTCGCCCTCCTCCCACTCGCCCCTACCCAATCCCCACTCGCCACTCACACCCAACCCCCTCCTCCCATCCCCCCCACTCCCCCCTTCCCTAACCCTCACTCCCCCCCCTTTCCTAACCCCCACTCCCTCCTCAACCCTCCCCACCCCACTCCCCTGCACCCAGTCCACGCCCACTCGCCTCCGTGGACCCATTGGCGGCGAAAGCCACTTACCAGTAACCCGTGCGTGCAGCGCTGATTGTGGGTGAGCGGCGGTGGCTAGGGCCCAGCTGGAGCTTAGACTACATCACCCAGCCCGGCAGCGGGAGCTGGGACTACACCTCCCGGCGGGCATCGCGGCGTCGTGAGGCGCGCACAAGATGGCGAAGCGGGAGGAGGAGTAGATTTGGTGGTAAAGAATGTATATAGTATGCTTACCTTCATTAAAAGGGGCATTGAATGTAAGTCAGGAAGTCATGATAACTTTAGGACTTTGGTTTGGCCACATTTATGGTATTGCATTCAGTTCTCGTCTCACTATTACAGGAAAGATCTAGAGACTCAGAGTGCAGAGGAGGTTTACCAGAATGCTGCCTGGGTGAGAGTTTCAGCTACAATGAGAGGTTGGATAGACTGGGATTATTTTCTCTGGATCGTCGAAGGTTGAGACCTGATAGAAGTTTATCAAATCATGAGACAGTCAGAACCCATTTCCTAGGGTGGAACTATCTAACACTAGAGGGCAAAAGGTGAGAGGGTGAAAGTTTGTTGGAGATGTGTGGGGCAAGGTCTTCATACAGAGAGTGGCTGGGGCCTGGAACACATTGCTATTGGTGATGGAGGCAGATGCGATAGTGGTATCTAAGAGGCTTTTGGATAGGCACATGGAAGTGCAGGGAATGGAGGGATATTTAGAGGGATGTATTGGCAGATGAGGTCAGTTTTACTTGGCATCATGTTCAACAGAAACCTTATGGACCGAAGGGCTCGAACCTATGCTGTACAGTTCTATGTTTTATCCATTGTACATTCTCAGATACCTTGTACAAATCTGTCCTAAATGAATCTGTTAAACAGTCACTGTGCACCACATAGCCATGTGATGTGGTGTGGTGTCAAAAGCAAGGTGGCGAGCAGGTTGTGCTGTGCCTCGTGTGGAACTCTGTTACAGAGTACTGGTGTAACAGCAGCCGAGGACTGGTATCTCAGCTCTCTGAATAATTTACCTCCATGCACGATCAAAGGCACGCTGCTGGGTGTCCGCTCTTCCTGCAGTCTGTCTGATGTTAAAGGACCATTTGTGAAAGAGAAGACCAGGTGCCTGCTGACTGACCTGTGTAGGGTCCAGGGTGCATACCTGTCCTGTTTGCTGCTGTGACCAACAGATAAGGAAGTCGCTTCCTTGTTCACACCTTCCAGCAACACAGCAACACAGGCTGGATCAAGGAGTTGGGGAAGTAGAAAGTGGAATTTAACTTGTTTATTAATTAAAACCACCAGACTAAAAATTTCAGCTGATTTCACTTAGGATTTGTTCAAACCATCACATTTACTGCCAAAGATTGCCCTGTGTCACTAGTGAGTTCAGTTTAGTTTATTGTCACATGTACCAAGGTACAGGTTTAAATCTTTAGTTGTGTGCTAACCAGTCAGCAGAAAGACAATACATGATTAGAATTGAGCCATCTGGAGTATTGTGCACAGTTTTGGTCTCCTAATTTGAGGAAGGACATCCTTGTAATTGAGGCAGTGCAGCGTAGGTTCACGAGATTGATCCCTGGGATGACGGTACTGCCATATGAGGAAAGATTGCCTTCTAAACTCCAGTGAATATAAGCCTAGTCTTTTCAATCTTTCCTCTAGATACACTGCATCCACTGGCTCCCCTTCATCCATTTTACTTGTCACATCCTCAAAAAATTCCAGAAGATTAGTCAAGCATGATTTCCCTTTCATAAATCCATGCTGACTGGTCATAAATCCATGCTGACTTGTCATAAATCCATGCTGACGTCATAAATCCATGCTGACTTGCCATAAATCCATGCTGACTTGTCATAAATCCATGCTGACTTGTCATAAATCCATGCTGACTTGTCATAAATCCATGCTGACCTGTCATAAATCCATGCTGACTTGTCATAAATCCATGCTGACTTGTCATAAATCCATGCTGACTTGTCTTTAATCCATGCTGACTTGTCATAATTCCATGCAATTTCAGTCAATGAAAGGAAGCATGCAGGTTCAGCAGGCAGTGAAGAAAGCCAATGGAATGTTGGCCTTCGTAACAAGAGGAGTTGAGTATAGGAGCAAAGAGGTCCTTCTACAGTTGTACCGGGCCCTGGTGAGACCGCACCTGGAGTACTGTGTGCAGTTTTGGTCTCCAAATTTGAGGAAGGATATTCTTGCTATGGAGGGCGTGCAGCGTAGGTTCACTAGATTAATTCCCGGAATGGCGGGACTGTCGTATGT
This sequence comes from Rhinoraja longicauda, assembly GCF_053455715.1. Classification (NCBI taxonomy): domain Eukaryota; kingdom Metazoa; phylum Chordata; class Chondrichthyes; order Rajiformes; family Arhynchobatidae; genus Rhinoraja; species Rhinoraja longicauda. Next base: position 133,940 of record NC_135983.1, on the reverse strand, counting down.
TGAAAGGCTGGAGCGATTGGGCTTGTATACACTGGAATTTAGAAGGATGAGGGGGGATCTTATTGAAACATATAAGATAATTAGGGGATTGGACACATTAGAGGCAGATAACATGTTCCCAATGTTGGGGGAGTCCAGAACAAGGGGCCACAGTTTGAGAATAAGGGGTAGGCCATTTAGAACGGAGATGAGGAAGAACTTTTTCAGTCAGAGGGTGGTGAAGGTGTGGAATTCTCTGCCTCAGAAGGCAGTGGAGGCCAGTTCGTTGGATGCTTTCAAGAGAGAGCTGGATAGAGCTCTTAAGGATAGCGGAGTGAGGGGGTATGGGGAGAAGGCAGGAACGGGGTACTGATTGATAGTGATCAGCCATGATCGCATTGAATGGCGGTGCTGGCTCGAAGGGCTGAATGGCCTACTCCTGCACCTATTGTCTATTGTCTATTGTCTATTGTCATGCTGACTTGTCATAAATCCATGCTGACTTGTCATAAATCCATGCTGACCTGCCATAAATGCATGCTGACGTCATAAATCCATGCTGACTTGTCATAAATCCATACTGACCTGTCATAAATCCATGCTGACTTGTCTTTAATCCATGCTGACTTGTCATAAATCCATGCTGACTTGTCATAAACCCATGCTGACCTGTCATAAATGCATGCTGACATCATAAATCCATGCTGACTTGTCATAAATCCATGCTTACCTGTTATAAATCCATGCTTACCTATCATAAATCCATGCTGACGTGTCATAAATCCATGCTGACTTGTCATAAATCCATGCTGACTTGTCATAAATCCATGCACGGTATGTGCATGCACGGCACGGCACGGTAGCGCAGCGGTAGAGTTGCTGCTTTACAGCGAATGCAGCGCCGGAGACTCGGGTTCGATCCTGACTACGGGTGCTGCACTGTAAGGAGTTTGTACGTTCTCCCCGTGACCTGCGTGGGTTTTCTCCGAGATCTTCGGTTTCCTCCCACACTCCAAAGACGTACAGGTATGTAGGTTAATTGGCTGGGTAAATGTAAAAAATTGTCCCTAGTGGGTGTAGGATAGTGTTAATGTGCGGGGATCGCTGGGCGGCACGGACTTGGTGGGCCGAAAAGGCCTGTTTCCGGCTGTATATATATGATATGATATGATATGATATGCTGACCTGTCATAAATGCATGCTGACGTCATAAATCCATGCTGACTTGTCATAAACCCATGCTGACCTGTCATAAATCCATGCTGACTTGTCATAAATCCATGCTGACTTGTCATAAATCCATGCTTACCTGTCATAAATCCATGCTGACCTGTCATAAATGCATGCTGACGTCATAAATCCAAGCTGACGTCATAAATCCATGCTGACCTGTCATAAATCCATGCCTACGTCATAAATCCATGCTGACCTGTCATAAATCCATGCCTACGTCATACATCCATACTGACTTGTCATAAATCCATGCTGACTTGTCATAAATCCATGCTGACCTTTCAGACTCGGACATCTTGGGCCACAAAGTGAAATCTATGCACCACAATTTGCGTCTTGTGTGCTTGGGGGGTTTGATATGAATATTTACTTCCTTTGTCAATTTGCCCTGTCCGTCGTGATTATTTCAATTTCACCAGCCTCCAGAGTATTGAGTGCAGGTAGCAGGGGCAAATAGGACAAAGCAAGATCTGATGCCTTAATCTTCCAGTGGCCTTGACATCCAATATCATGAAGTGCTTCGAGAGGCTGGTTACGGCACATATTAAATCCAATCTGTCAAACAACCTTGACCCACTGCAGTTTGCCTATCGCTACAATGGGCCCATGGCTGATACACTCATCCCTGGAGCACCTGGATAAGGAAAACACCTACATCTGATTCATAGACTACAGCTCTACTTTCAATACCATTATCCCAACTGAGCTCATCTCCAAACTCATTGGACTTGGAGTCAGCACTCCCCTGTGCAACTGGACCCTTGGCGCCCTGATCAACGGACCACATTCAGTGAGCATAGGTGACAAATCACCTTCTATGATAATCCTCAACTCTGGTGTCCCACCAAGAAGTCTAGAGGGTGGCAAATGTTATGCCTCTATTCAAGAAGGGCTGCAGGGAAAATGCTGGGAACTATAGCTTAACATCTGTATTCGGAAAGTTATTTGAGAATATTTTGAGGGATAGGATATACAGGCATTTAGACGGACAATAGCTAATAAGGGATAGTCGGCATGGTTTTGTACATGGAAGGTTGTGTCTCACAAATCCGATTGAGTGATTTGAAGACGTGACCAAAAAGGTCGATGAGGGCAGAGCTGTAGATGTATATATGGACGTCAATAAAGCATTCAACAAGGTTCCGCATGGTAGGCTGCTCTGGAAGGTTAGATTGCATGGGATCCAAGGAGAGATAGCTGAATTGATGGAAAATTGGCTTCATGGAAGGAAGCAGAGGGTGATGGTGGAAGGCTGCTTCTCGGAATGGAGGCTTGTGACTAGTGGTGTGCCTCAGGGTTCAGTGCTGGGCCCGTTACTGTTTGCCATCTGCATCAATGATTTAGATGAGAACATACAGGGCAAGATTAGCGAGTTTGCTGATGATACAAAAGTGGGTGGTTTTGCAGATAGTTAAGATGGTTGTGAAAAATTGCAGCAGGATCTTGATCGATTAGCCCAGTGGGCTGAGGAATGGTTGATGAAATTTAATAAAGAGAAACGTGAGGTGTTGCATTTTGGGGAGTCTAACATGGGCAGGACCTACACAGTGAATAGTAGGCCACTGGGGATGTTGTAGAGCAGAGGGATCTCAGAGGACAGGTGCATGGTTCCTTGAAGGTGGAATTGCAGATAGATTGGGTGGTCAAAAAAGGCTTTTGGCACATTTACATTCATCAGTCAGAGTATTGAGTGTAGAATTTGGGATGTTGCAGTTATAGAAGACGTTGGTGAGGCCGCATTTAGAGTATTGTGTTCAGGTCTGAGCATCATGTTATGGGAAAGATGTTGTCAAGCTGGAAAGGGTAGAGAAGATTTACGAGGCTGTTGCCAGGACTAGAGGGTCTGAGCTATAGGGAGAGGTTGAGCAGGCTGGGACTTTATTCCTTGGAGGGCAGGAGGATGAGGGGTGTAAAATTACGAGAGGAATAGATCGGGTAGATGCACAGAGTCTCTTGCCCAGAACAGTTTGGAGGAATATGGACTGAACACGGGCAGTTGGGACATGTTGGCCAGCGTGGGCAAGTTTCCACACTCTATTACTCTGAATCTATCAGCTCCTTATCATACTCCTTTTACACTCATGATTGTGCAGGCAAATACCAATCCAACTTAATTTAGAAATTCGCAGATGACATCGCCACAGTGGGCCGGATATGAAATAATGATGAAATGGAGTACAGGAAGAAGATTGAGAAAGTCGTAACTTGGTGCCAAAATAACAACCTCTCCATCAATGTCAGAAAGACAAAGGAGATTGTGATTGATTTCAGGAAGCAAAGTAGTAAACACACCCTGGTAAACATTGATGGCGCCGAAGTAGAGATGGTCAAAAGCTTCAAGTTCTGAGTAATAAATATCACCAGCAATTTGTCCAGGACAAGCCACATCGAAGCAATGGCGAACAAAGTACACCAACACCTCTACTTCCTGAGAAGGCTTAGGAAGTCAGCTTGTCCTCAACAACCCACACCAACTTCTACAGATATGCCACAGAAAGTATCTTATTGGAATGCATTGCAGCATGGTTTGAGAACTGCTCCATCCAAGATCGCAAGAAATTGCAGAGAATTCCATTCAGTTTAGTCTAGTTTATTGTCATGTGTACCAAGGAACAGTGAAAAGCTTTTGTTGCATGCTAACCAGTCAGGAGAAAGACAATACATGATTACAATTGAAACATTTACTATATATAGATGCATGTTAAGGGAATAAGGTTTGTGCAAGGTAAAGCCAGTAAAATCTGATTAAAGATAGCCCAAGGATCACCGATGAGGTAGATAGTATTCAGGACTGCTCTCTTATTGTGGTAGAATGATAGCTGGAAAGAAACCGTCCCTGAATCTGGCGGTGTGTGTTTTCATACTTCTCTACCTTTTGCCCAATGGGAGAGAGCAGAAGAGGGAGTGGCCAGCGTGCGACTCGTCCTTGATTATGCTGCTGGCCTTGCTGAGGCAGTGTGAAGTGTAAATGAAGCCAATAGAAGGGAGGTTGGTTTGTGTAATGGTCTGCGCTGTCTGATGGGATGTGGTTCCTGAAGCCGATCACTCTCCTTTGTCTTGCTGACATTGAGAGAAAGGTTGGTATCTCGACACCAACACACAGGTTTCTCAATCTCTTTCCTGTACTCCGGTTGTGAACATAGCGCAGACCATCAAGCAAACCAACCTCCCTTCCACGGACTCCACCCTACACTTCACGCTGCCTCGGTAAGACCTCGGTAAGATTCCAGGACCAGTCTTACCCCTATCACTCGCTCTTCTTCCATCTCCCATCAGGGAAGAGGTACAGAAGTTTGAAAATCCATACCTCCTATTGTGTATTGCCCGGAACCTCGTCGCCAATTGTTATCTGTTGCCCAGAACAATAACCACAATGGAGTAAGTAAGGTGACAGTAGTTTTCTAATTAACTTTGAACTTTAAACATCATGGTAACTTACAAGATGGTTGCAGCCTTTTAGAGGCCGATTCCCACGCAAGTCCCGCGTAACCATCCTCTGATTATATATTTTTTCATATTTCAGATACAGCGCGGAAACAGGCCTTTTCGGCCCACCAAGTCCGCACCGCCCAGTGATCCCTGCACACTAACACTATCCTACACCCACTAGGGACAATTTTTACATTTACCCAGTCAATTAACCTACATACCTGTACGTCTTTGGAGTGTGGGAGGAAACCGAAGATCTCGGAGAAAACCCACGCAGGTCACGGGGAGAACGTACAAACTCCTTACAGACGGCGCCCGTAGTCAGGATCGAACCACACTCCAAAGACGTACAGGTATGTAGGTTAATTTGACTGGGTAAATGTAAAAAATTGTCCCTAGTGTGTGTAGGATAGTGTTAATGTGCGGGGATCGCTGGGCGGCGCGGACTTGGTGGGCCGAAAAGGCCTGTTTCCGCGCAGTATATATATGATATGATATGATTAGAATGTGTTTTCAATCTACCACGCGCACACACACCAGCGACGTTCCTGGCCGGTAGGGATGTTGGCATGCATGCTCGTTGAGATGCCGTGAGTATGTGCGGGAGTTACTGTTCTGAACCGTACACCTTCAGATTCAGGGACAGTTTCTTCCCAGCATATCAGCCAATTGAGTCATGCTCTCACTCCCATCTCCCATGGGAGGTGGACCTCCCATCTACCGCATTGGAGAACCTTCAACTATCGTTAATAGATACAAAATGCTGGAGTAACTCAGCAGGACAGGCAGTATCTCTGGAGAGAATGAATGGATCGAGACCCTTCGGGTCGAGACCCTTCTTCAGACTGTCAGGGGAGAGGGAGATAAGGTGTGAAAATGACAGATCAAAGCAGATGGTGATAAGCAAATGTAGAATGGTTCTACATTAGAAGGAGTACAGAAATGTCACTCATTCCCTCTCTCCAGCGATGCTGCCTGTCTCACTGATTTACTACACATGTTTATCCTCGATGTAAACCAGCATATGCAGTTCCTTCTTACACATTTGAACTATCTTTACTGGACTTTGTCAGACTTATATTACATTAAATGTTGCACCCTTTGTCTGCATTTATACACTGTGGGAGACTTGACTGTAATCATGTGTAGTATTTTATTGACTGGATATTACGCCATAAAATGTACCTCGGTACATGTGACAATAATAAACTAATCTAAACTAAACTAAACTGAAGTCCCTGCCAACCTGAAGGGTTGAAGAACACACTATAACTGCCTTACAATGGTGTTTTGTGGTTAATTTCAGCAGTCATTAAGTCGTATTAGTCCAAGTCATCATGAAACTTTCTTTGCTTCATTAGGTTGGAGACCAGATTATAGAAGTGAATGGAAGGAGTTTTCTCAATATTCCCCACGACGAAGCTGTAAAAATGTTGATGTCTTCTCGCCACCTCATTCTGACGGTAAAAGATGTTGGGAGATTGCCCCATGCCCGTACAGTGGTGGATGAGACCAGTTGGATAAGTGGCCTTGACATGAATGAGACTGCTGGAACAGAGTAAGACACAGCTCCCTTTGATTCTGTTCATCTATAGAATTAATGGGTTTATTGTCAGAAATAAATCAGAGTGTGTGTAAGCTGCAGTTAAAAGGCAGTACACTGGGATAGCTCTTTGATGAAAGCTATGGTTTACAGTTACGGTAACCTTTATCTTCTCTGCCAGTTTATGGTTGCATCCACAATCCTGTGCTTGAGCACTCATTTACATAACAAGCACCTGTTCAGTGAATTCTTAACGTGATCAGGCCCTGGAGATTTATCTATCTTCATCCATTTTAAGTGCTCAGTAACTCACCTACTGTAATACAGACCGTCCTCCAGACTTTTCCATTACCTTTGCCAAGTTCCCTTGTCTTCATGTCCAAAGGCGTAGATTATTTTCTAAATGGGGAGAGAATCTAGAAATCGGAGGTGCAAAGGGACTTGGGAGTGCTGGTGCAGGATTCCCAAAATATTCATCTGCAATTCGAATCAGTAGTAATGAAAGCAAACGCAATGCTATTTATTTCGAGAGGGCTTGTATACAATAACAGGGATGTAATGGTGAGGCTCTATAAGGGGCTGATCAGGCCTCATTTTAAATATCGTGAGCATTTTGGGCACCATATCTGAGGAAGGACGGGGTCCAGAGGAGGTTAACAAGAATGATCCCAGGAATGAGTAGGTTAACATATGATGAGCGTTTGACGGCACTGGACCTATATTCGCTGGAGTTTAGAAGAATGAGGGGAGATCTCATTGAAACTTACAGAATAGTGAAAAGCTTGGGTAGAGTAGATGTGGAGAGGATGTTTCCACTAGTGGGAGAGTCTAGGACTGGAGGTCATAGCCTCAGAATTAAAGGACATTCTTTTAGGAAGGAGATGAGGAGGAATTTCTTTAGTCAGAGGGTGGTGAATCTATGGAATTCTTTGCCCTAGAAGGCTGTGGAGGCAAAGTCAGTGGATATATTTAAGGAAGAGATAGATCGATTCTTGATTAGTACAGATGTCAGAGGTTATGGGGAGAAGACAGTAAAATGGGATTAGGTGGGAGAGATAGATCACCATGATTGAATGACAGAGTAGACTTGATGGGCCGAATGGCCTAATTCTTCTACTGTCACTTATGATCTAATGATGACTTGATCGTATGGATTTAGAACTGGCTTCTTTATAGAAAACAAAGGGATGGGGTGGAAAGTAAGTATTCTGGCTGGTGGTCTGTGACCAGTGGAGTCCCGCAGGAATCTGTGCTGGGACCTCTGATGTTTGTGATGTATATAAATGACCTGGACCTGAATGTAGATGGGTTAGTGAGAATGTTTGCTGACACACCAAAATTGGAGGAGTTGCAGACAAGTTGAGGAAAGCTGTCAGAAGATATAGCGTGATATAGACCAGCTGCAGAAATGGGCGGAGAAAAGGCAGATGAAGTTTAACCCAAGCAAATGTCAGGTGTATTTTTGGAGGTTGAATATAAGGGGAAAGTCATGAAGCTGCTCTATAGGACTTTAGTTAGGCAGTATTTGGGCTATTGCGTGTAGTTCCGGTCACTCCATTACAGTAAAGATGTGGAGGCTTTGGAGAGGGTGCGGAGGTTTACCAGAATGCTGCCTGGATTTGAGGGTTTCAGCTACAGGGAGAGATTGGATAGACTTGGATTTTTTCTCTGGAATGTCAGAGGTTGAGGGGAGGCTAGATAGCAAATTGGGATATATAGATAGGATAGGCAGCCAGAACCTTTTTTCCCCAGGGTGGAAATGTTCAGCACCAGAAGGCATAGCTTATAAGTTGAGAGGGGGAAGGTTCAATGGAGAAGTGCAGGGCAAGGTTTTTACACAGTGCATAATAGGAGACTTTGCCAGGGGTGGTGGTGGTGGTGGTAGGTACAATAGTGGCATTTAAGATGCTTTTAGATAGGCACATGGAAGTTCAGGGATTTGAGGCATATAGATCATGTACAGGCAAATGAGATCAGTTTAACATGGCATCATGTTTGGCACAAACACTATAGGCCGAAGGGCCCTTTCCTGTGGTGAAGAGAGACACACAAATGCTGGAGTAACTCAGCAGATCAGGCAGCATCTTTGGAGAAAAGGAATAGGTGACATTTTGAATCGAGACTTTTTCAGAATGAACTGTACCTGTTCTAATATTTTTAAGAAGTGAGAAAAATCTTTTAAAATGTTTGAGCACGGTCCGCCAAGGCCTAATAGATCTCGCGATAGCTAACCATTTTAACCCCTCTTCCCATTCCCATACTGACCTTTCCGTCTTGGGCCTCTTCCATTGCCAGAGTGAGGCCATACACAAACTGGAGAAACAGCACCTCATTCCGTTTGGGTAGCTTACAACCTAGCAGTATGAACATTGAATTCTGTGGCTAACCAGTGGTTTGCATCTTGATGGTTATCAAAAATTATAGCAGGATCTTGATCATCCTTGATTAGCTGGGCAAGTGGGCTGAGAAATGGCTGATGGAGTTAAATGTGGGAAGTGTGAGGTATTGCATGTTTGGAAGTCAAACAAGGGCAGGGCCATCACAATGAATGGCAGGGCTCTGGGGTGTGTTGTCGAGCAAAGGGATCTAGGAGAGCAGGTACATAGTTACCTGAAAGTGGTGTCACAGGGAGAGAGGGTGGTCAAGAAGGCTTTCGTTGAGCATAAAAATTGGGCATAAAAATTGGGGTGTTATGTTTTAGTTACACAATACAGTGGTGAGGCCTCATTTGGAGTATTGTGGTCAGTTATGGTCACCCTGCTGTAGAATGATGTCGTTAGGCTAGAAAGCGTGCAGAGAAGATTTAAGAGCATGTTACCAGGACTTGAGGGCCTGAGCTGTAGAGAGAAGTTGGACGGACTAAGGCTTTATTTCTTGGAGCACGGGAGTCTGGGGGGTGATCTCAGAGGTGCATAAAATCATGAAGGCATTACATAGGGTTATTACACAGAGTATTTTACCCAGAGAAGGGAAATCCAGAACCAGAGATGAGGCTTAAGGTAAGGAGGGAAATAATTATGAATGAATGAAACATTTAATTTATTCATTCAATAAGTGGTAGTGGGGGCTAAGGACAGTTGATAAGGGACTTAGGAGTGCTGGTGTAGGATTCCAAAAAGGTTAATTTGCAAGTTGAATTGGTGGTAAGGAAGGCAAATGCAATGTTAACAATTATTTTGAGATAATGCAAATGCAATGTTGCCAATTATTTTGAGAGAACTCGAATAAAAATAACAGGGATGTAATGCTGTGACTTTATAAGCCACTGGTCAGACTGCATTTGGAGTATTGTGAGCCGTTTTGGGCCCCATTGCTGAGGAAGGATGTGCTGGCATTTGAGAGCGGGTTTATGAGAATGATCCTGGGATGAGAATGATCCTGCCTGCCCCCACAGTGATGTCACACTGGCCAACGTGCTCAACACCTTCTTTGCTCGCTTTGAAACCGGCAACAACACCATGAGTGGAAAAATTCTGGCCTCAGAGGATGAACAGGTTCTCACGCTGAGCACACATGATGTACAGCGCGCGCTGCGGAGGGTCAGTCTACGCAAGGCTGCAGGCCCGGACGGAGTCCCAGGACGGGTACTTAAGGACTGTGCTGACTAGCTTGCTGAGGTATTTACAAGGATATTCAATCTGTCTCTATCTCTGGCAACAGTCCCGAAGTGCCTGAAGTCAGCCACCATAGTACCGGTGCCGAAAAAAGCAAACATCAGCAGTCTGAACGACTACCGTCCGGTTGCCCTCACACCGATAGTAATGAAGTGCTTGGAAGGTTGGTCCTCTCCCACATCAAAGCCATCATCCCTGCCTCACTGGACTCGTATCAGTTTGCTTACAGAGCTAATAGATCCACAGAGGACACCATCTCTCTGGCTCTTCATACCGTCCTGACTCACCTGGAGAGACAGGGCACATACATGAGGATGCTATATAAAGGCTATAGCTCTGCCTTCAATACTGTCATCCCCACTAAGCTCCAAACTCCACCAGCTTGGCCTCAGCTCGTCACTATGCAATTGGATCCTGAATTTCCTGTCGGAGCGCCCTCAGGTAGTGAAACTGGGCCTCCACCTGTCCTCCACTACCACTGAGTACTGGCACACCACAGGGTTGTGTATTGAGCCCCATCCTCTACTCCCTCTTCACACATGACTGTGTTCCTGCATTCCCAACCAACACCATTGTCAAATTTGCAAATGACACAACGGTGATCGGGATGATCTCCAACGGCGATGAATCAGCCTACAGAGCGGAGGTGCAGAACCTGGCGAGCTGGTGCTCAGAGAACAACCTGTCCCTAAACAGCTAAGACCAAGGAGCTAATCATCAACTTTAGAAGGTCACAGAATGCCGAATACGCTCCAGTCCTCATCAACGGGGACAGAGTGGAGAGAGTGTCCAGCTTCAGGTTTCTGGGCATACACAATTCAGAGGACCTCCCATGGTCCACCAACACCGCTGAGCTAGTCAAGAACACCTCAAAAACATTGCCCGTCTCCGTCCATCCCTCTCCTCCACAGCTGCAGAAACCCTCATCCACGCCTTCATCACCTCCCGTCTGGACTACTGCAACAGCCTCCTCTATGGCGCACCCTCAAAAATCATCAATAAACTTCAATACATTCAAAACTCCGCTGCCCGTCTACTCACACACACCTCGATCCGTGACCATATCACCCCCGTCCTTTATAAACTCCACTGGCTCCCCATCCCCCAGAGAATCCAGTACAAAATCCTCCTCATAACCTACAAAGCCCTCCATAACCTGGCCCCATCCTACCTGACCGACCTCCTCCACAGGCACACTCCCACCTGCACCCTCCGCTCTGCCGCTGCCAATCTCCTATCCCCCCACATCCGGACTAAACTCAGATCCTGGGGGGACAGGGCTTTCTCCATCGCTGCTCCCACCCTATGGAACTCACTACCCCAAACCGTTAGAGACTCCCCCACACTCACCACATTCAAAACATCGCTGAAGTCTCACCTGTTCAGTACTGCCTTCAACCACTGAAGGTCACCTCACCTACTGTCTCCTTTCTCTGTTCATTTATTTATTTACTTATTTATCTATTTATTAATTTCCCTATGTTCTCAAAATCTCTGTAAAGTGTCTTTGAGTATATGAAAAGCGCTATATAAATAAAATGTATTATTATTATTATTAAGAAAGCACAGGACGGGCTGTTTTTCCTGGGAATGCTGAAAAAGGCTGGTCTGCCCCAACAGTTGCTGATGACCTTCTACCCCTGCACCACAGAGAGCATACTGACATACGGCATCGATGTGTGGTATCTCAGCAGCAAGGCAGCGGATAGGAGAGCTCTTCAGCGGGTCATCTGCAGAGTGCAGAGGATCATTGGAATACAGCTACCAGCCCTGGAGGACATCTACAACGCACGCTGCCTCAGGAAAGCCACCAGCATCTACAAGGACTACACACACTCATGCCACCGTCTGTTTGAACCATCTGGCATACGTTACAAGGCCTTCTACGCTCGCACCTCCGGACTAAGAAACAGCTTTATTCCTAGAGCTATTGCTGCTCTGAATCGGACCTGCTGAGAGCCCCCCCCCATGATCTGTCTCTGCCCCCATGGTCATCTGGCACAATTGACCCTGCATGAACCTATTTGCACGTTACCTTGTTTCTTTTTTTTCTCCCTTCTTTTTGTTGTTTTTGTTTTCACTGTGTTTTATCTATTTTATAGCATCGATATGGAAGTGGCATTCTTAATCTCGTTGTACTTGACAATAAAGATATATTGATTGATTGGATTAACATACGATGAGCGTTTGCCAGCAATGGGTCTGTACACACTGGAGTTTAGAATAATGAGGGGTGGTCCTCATTGAAACATCAATTAGTGAAAGATCTGGATAGAGTGGATGTAGAGAGGACGTTTTCACTAGTGGGAGAGTCTATGACCAGAGGGCACAGTCTTAGAATGGAAGACAATAGGCAATAGGTGCAGAAGTAGGCCATTCGGCCCTTGGAGTCAGCACCGCCATTCAATGCGATCATGGCTGATCATCCACAATTCCTGCCCTCTCCCCGTACCCCCTGAATCAACTATCATTAAGGGCTCTATCTAACTCTCTCTTGGAAGCATCCAAATAATTGATCTCCACTGCCTTCTGAGGCAGAGAATTCCACAGATTTACAAATGAGTGAAAAAGTTTTCCTCATCGCCGTCCTAAATGGCCTACCCCTTGTTCTTAAACTGTGGCCCCTGGTTCTGGACACTCCCAACATTGGGAACATGTTTCTTGCCTCTAGCATGTCCAATCCCTTAATAATCTTATATGTTTCAATAAGATCCCCTCTCATCCTTCGAAACTCCAGTGTGTACAAGCCCAGTCACTCCATCCTTTCAACATATGACAGTCCTGCCATTCCGGGAATTAACCTAGTGAAACTATGCTGCACTCCCTCAATAGTAAGAATGTCCTTCCTCAAATTTGGAGACCAAAACTGCACGCAGTACTCCAGGTGTGGTCTCACTAGGGCCCTGTACAACTGCAGAAGGACCTATTTGCTCCTATACTCAACTCCTCTTGTCATTAAGACCAACATGCCATTAGCTTTCTTCACTGCCAGCTGTACCTGCATGCTTACTTTCAGTGACTGATGAACAAGGACAGCCAGATCTGGTTGTACGTCCTCTTTTCCTAACGACATCATTCAGATATTAATCTGCCTTCCTGTTCTTCCAACCAAACTGGATAACCTCACATTTATCCACATTAAACTGCATCTGCCATGCATCTGCCCACTCACACAACCTGTCCAAGTCACCCTGCATCCTCATAGCATCCTTCTCATTGTTCACACTGCCACCCAGCTTTGTGTCATCTGCAAATATGCTAATGTTACTTTTAATCCCTTCATCTAAGTCATTAATGTATATTGTAAATAACTGCGGTCCCAGCACCAAGCCTTGCAGTACCCCACTCGTCACTGCCTGCCATTCTGAATGGGACCGGTTAATCCTTACTCATTGTTTCCTGAGTGCCAACCAATTTTCTATCCATGTCAGTACCCTACCCCCAATACCATGTGCTCTAATTTTGCCCACTAATCTCTGATGTGGGACCTTATCAAAGGCTTTCTGAAAGTCCAGGTACACTGCATCCACGGGCTCTCCCTTGTCCATTTTCCTAGTTACATCCTCAAAAAATTCCATAAGATTAGTCAAGCATGATTTCCCCTTTGTAAATCCATGCTGACTTACAATCCTGTTACTGCTATCCAAATGTTCCGCAATTTCTTCTTTTATAATTGACTCCAGCATCTTCCCCACCACTGATGTCAAACTAACTGGTCTATAATTTCCCGTTTTCTCTCTCCCTCCTTTCTTAAAAAGTGGGATAACATTAGCTACCCTCCAATCCACAGGAACTGATTCTGAATCTATTGAACATTGGAAAATGATCATCAATGCGACCACGGTTTCTAGAGCCACTTCCTTAAGTACCCTGGGATGCAGACCATCAGGCCCTGGGGATTTATCAACCTTCAGTCCCATCAGTCTACCCAACACCATTTCCTGCCTAATGTGAATTTCCTTCAGTTCCTCCGTCACATTCGGACCTCTGTCCACTAGAACATCTGGGAGATAGTTTGTGTCTTCCTTAATGAAGACAGATCCAAAGTACCTGTTCAACTCATCTGCCATTTCCTTGTTCCCCATAATAAATCCACCTGCTTCTGTCTTCAAAGGGCCCAAATTTGTCTTAACTATTTTTCTCCTCTTCACATACCTAAAGAAGCTTTTACTATCTTCCTTTATATTCATGGCTAGCTTACCTTCGTACCTCATCTTTTCTGCCCGTATTGCCTTTTTAGTAATCTTCTGTTGCTCTTTAAAAGAATCCCAATCCTTTGGCTTCCCACTCATCTTTGCTATGTTATACTTCTCTTTTATTTTTATACTGTCCTTGACCTCCCTTGTCAGCCACGGTCGCCTCTTACTCCCCTTAGATCTTTCTTCCTCTTTGGAACGAACTGATCCTGCACCTTCTGTATTATTCCCAGAATTACCTGCCATTGTTGTTCCACTGTCTTCCCTGCTAGGGTCTCTTTCCAGTCAACTCTGGCCAGCTCCTCCCTCATGCCTCCATAGTCCCCTGTGCTCAACTGCAATACTGACTCCGATTTTCCCTTCTCCCTCTCAAATTATAGATTAAAACGTATCATATTATGATCACTACTTCCTAATGGCTCTTTTACTTTGAGTTCCCTTATCAAATCCGGTTCATTACACAACACTAAATCCAGAATTGCCTTCTCCCTGGTAGGCTCCAGCACAAGCTGCTCTAAGAATCCATCTCGGAGGCACTCCACAAACTCCCTTTCTTGGGGTCCAGTACCAAGCTGATTTTCCCAGTCTACCTGCATGTTGAAATCTCCCATAACCTTTGCGACATGCCAATTTTAACTCTTGATTCAACTTGCACCCTATATCCAGGCTACCGTTTGGGGGCCTGTAGATAACTCCCATTAGGGTCTTTTTACCCTTACAATTCTTCAGTTCTGTCCATACTGATTCGACATCTCCTTATTCTATGTCACCCCTTGCAAGGGACTGAATATCATTCCTTACCAACAGAGCAACCCCACCCCCTATGTCCACCTGTCTGTCTTTTCGATAGGTCGTATAGCCATGAATATTCAGCTCTCAGCCCTGGTCCTCTTGCAGCCATGTCTTTGTAATTGCCACAACATCATACTTGCCAATATCTAACTGAGCCTCAAGCTCATCCACTTTATTTTTTATACTTTGCGCATTCAAATACAACACTTTAACTTTGGTATTCACCTCCCCTCTCACACCGGTCACTAAGGATGTACCTTTAGAAAGGAGATGAGGAGGAATTTCTTAATTCAAAGGATGGTGAATCTGTGGAATTCATTGCCACAGACAGCTGTGGAGGCCAAGTCCATGGATATTTTTACAACGGAGATTGACAGATTCTTGATTCGTACAGGTGTCAGTGGTTATGGGGAAAATGCAGAAGAATGGAGTTGAGAGCCAAAGATAGATTTGCCATGATTGAATAGTGTATCCCTGGGATGGAGGACTTTCATATGAAGAAAGACTGGATAGACTAGGCTTATACTCGCTGGAATTTAGAAGACTGAGGGGGGATCTTATAGAAACATAAAAATTCTTAAGGGGTTGGAGAGGCTAGATGCGGGAAGATTGTTCCCGATGTTGGGGAAGTCCAGAACTAGGGGTCACAGCTTAAGGATAAGGGGGAAGTCTTTTAGGACCGAGATGAGAAAACATTTCTTCACACAGAGAGTGGTGAGTCTGTGGAATTCTCTGCCACAGAAGGTAGTTGAGGCCAGTTCATTGGCTATATTTAAGAGGGAGTTAGATGTGGCCCTTGTGGCTGAAGGGATCAGTGGGTATGGAGAGAAGGCAGGTACAGGTTACTGAGCTGGATGATCAGCCATGATCATATTGAATGGCGGTGCATGCTCGAAGGGCCGAATGGCCTACTCCTGCACCTATTTTCTATGTAGACTCGATGGGCTAACTCTGTTCCTATGACTTATGTGAACTCCAATTTTAGAGGGTGAAAGTTTAATGGAGATGTGGGGGCAAGAAACAGGTGGGAGCCTAGAGTGCATTGCCAAGTTGGTGGTGGAGGCAGCTACAATAGTGGTATTTCAGAGGTTTATGGATAGGCACATGGAAGTGTAGGGATTAGAGGAATATGGATTATATACAGGCAAATGAGATCAGTTTAGCAAGGCTTCGCTCGGCACAAGCATTGTGGGCCCTAGTTTGTTCCTGTGCTATACTGTTCTATGTTTTCTATTCTAATAGCCGCAAAGACCCTGCAGATGCTGAAGATATCTACTTAATAATTATGTATCTTTTGCTCATTATGCCTTGAAATTATGTTTGGAATTTTTTATAAGCAAATATACCATCATCAATGTTCAGTCATTGAAAGATATCATCCCTTGCAGTTTTGATCAAGAATGCAGCGTAGGTACTGCCATAACTGTGTTCTGGAGGGGGATGGTGTGGGAAGGGGGAATCAGAGGTAAGCATTATCGATGCCTTTGGCTCTGCGCCTATGTTTATTTCTAAAACAAATGATAGAAAGGTAAGGAAAATCAAGGTTTTCTGGCAGATGTGGGACAGAGCACAAAAAGCAGAGACTGAATAAATATTGTGTGTTCACTGAGCTGCTTGCATATACGCTGTCAGCACAGTCGCTGAAGGGTTGTAGTCATTTTCAAGATGGCCGCGCCGTTGTGTTTGGCTGCCTGTCGTCGCTCACCTGGAGATCGTAGTGTTCTTCGAGCCACTTTGGTCTACGACCGCCGAACCCTCCTGTTGATCCGACCCTCCGTCGTCGACTTCTTCAGTCCAGGTCCCGGACAAAGTTTCTTCCAGCGATCGCTCCTCGATCAACTCCCGGTAGATGTGCGGGCCCAGCCTTACATGCACCGCCGCACGCACCGCGCTAGGAGGCGGGGTAAACGCGCGGGAACATTCGAAAATTTAAAAAACCTCGCCCGCGCTCATCCAACAGCGGCCTACCTCGCCCAGCACTGCGAAGTCGGACCTGGTCGACCTTACAGCTCCATCCACCGGCGCTCCCTCGAGCTCAGGTATGCCGCTCTTCGACCGATCATCCCGGTCCCTGGACTGCCTGCCCGTGGGCTCCCAGCAAGGCCATCTGTGAAGCGCAGCGGCGTGGTCTCCCTGAACCTCCGCCCGCTGGCGTGGGAGCTGCTACCGGACCGAAGCTCACCTGCTGTCCCTGCTGTCCCTGCTAAAGTGGCCCTGATCAACGTAAGATCCCTACAGAACAAGACCTTCATCCTCAACGACTTCTTCATCACCCGTGGATTGGACTTCTTACTGCTCACAGAATCCTGGCTTAACCCTGGTGAGCTTGCTCCACTCGTGGAACTCTGTCCTGATAACTGTCACTTCTTCACCTCGCCTAGGCTCTCTGGACGCGGTGGGGGCTTAGCCACTGTGTTTAAGAAACATTTCAACTGCCGCCTCCTGAACGCTGATCATTTCTCCAGTTTCGAGGTGCAACTAATTAAAGTAGGCCTAGCCTATCCCCTCTTAATTGTTCTTGTGTATCGCCCACCAAAAATGCATAAGGACTTCATCACCCAATTTGCTGATCTGATTTCTAGCATTTTGCCCAAATTTGACCGGATCATGATTCTTGGTGACTTTAATATTCATGTTTGCTGTCCCACTAAGCCTCTTGTGAGTGAATTTATGCACCTGGTTGAGTCCTTCAATCTGACTCTTCACACCACGGGACCCACTCACAAGTTAGGCCATACTCTCGACCTAGTGTTATCGTCCGGATTCCCAATCAACAACATTGAAACTACTGAAGCCTGTCTATCGGACTACAGCGCTATCATTTTTGACGCATCTCTGCCTTTATCTCCCGCAAAATCTCATCTCCCTGTTCGCTACTCCCGCGACATAAATTCATTGACTGCCAGTAAATTCTCCAAGGCTCTCACAGCTGCCCCCAACATCTGCACTATTGAGGCCTCTCCCCCCCATCTCAGCACTGAGGATCTCGCCTCTTTATTTAATATCACTTGCTCTTCCATCCTGGATTCTATCGCTCCCCTTAAAATGAAAAAGCCTAAGCCCAAAGGTCGGACGTGGCTTAATGACTCCACCAAAGCCCTAAGAAGGGAGTGCAGAAAATCAGAAAGGAGGTGGAAATGTGACAAGCTTCAAATTTCCTTCGAAATTCTGAGAAACAATCTTCTCAAATACCAGGAAGCAGTAAAGTCTGCTAGAGCACAATACTTCTCCGACCTTATTTCCAAAAACTCTCATAACTCCAAGGTCCTATTTAGAACAATTACCTCTGTCATATGTCCCGCCCCCAGTGCCAGCTTAGTTGGGTCCCCTGCTAAGTGCGAAGAATTCGCTAAATTTTTCACCAACAAAGTTGAGAATATTAGAATGAACATTTCCCCTCCCACCCGTGACCTAGCTGTCTCACTAGTCTGTTCATCTAAATTGGACTGCTTCCAACCCGTCACTCTATCCTCCCTTGCAAAGCTTGTCTCCGCTATGAAACCTGCAACCTGCCCCCTTGATCCAGCCCCCACTACCCTTCTGAAGGATGTCATTGCAATAGCCGGTCCCAGCATCCTCTCTATTATCAACAGTTCTCTGGCCACTGGCACTGTTCCAACCAGTTTCAAGCACGCGGTGGTCCAGCCCCTACTGAAAAAACCTAACCTAGACCCCACCTTGCCTAGCAACTACAGACCCATTTCCAAACTGCCATTCCTGTCAAAAGTCCTTGAAAAGGCAATCCTAAACCAATTAGTGCCCTACCTGCACCAAAACACCATCCTGGAAAGTTTCCAGTCAGGTTTCAGAGCCCACCACAGCACAGAGTCTGCCTTGTTGAAGGTACACAACGACCTGCTTCTCGCCATCGACACCGGCGACTGTGCAATCCTGCTCCTTCTCGACCTCAGCGCAGCGTTCGATACAGTGGACCACACCATCCTTATTGACCGTCTCCGGTACGCAGTTGGCATTGATGGCACTGCCCTGAGCTGGTTCGCTTCGTACCTCAAAGATAGGAGTTTCGCCATCAACATAGGCAGTTATTCCTCTGCTCCAGCTAGCCTCTCCTGCGGAGTTCCACAAGGCTCCATCCTCGGCCCCATTCTCTTCTCTCTATACATGCTCCCCCTTGGCCAAATCATTCAAAGGCACGGCATTTCTTTCCACTGCTATGCCGATGACACTCAGCTTTACCTCCCCCTGAAACCCAACAACCAGTCAAATTTAAACAGCCTCTCACACTGCCTTGAGGACATAAAATGTTGGATGGCACAGAACTTCCTCCAATTAAATGAGAGCAAGTCTGAGGTCATCCTATTCGGCCCCCCCGACTCCATCAAATTGATAACAGGCAGTCTTGGAAGCCTATCCTGCCTAGTCAAACCGCATGTCAAAAACCTCGGCATGATATTTGACTCTGCATTAAAATTTGATAAGCAAGTCAACGCTGTGGTAAAAGCCAGCTTCTTCCAACTTCGAACCATAGCTAAAATCAAACCTTTCCTCCAATTCGACGACACAGAAAAAATCATTCACGCTTTCATTTCCTCCCGCCTAGACTACTGCAACTCCCTATACACTGGGATCAGCCAATCTTCCCTGTCCCGCCTGCAACTGGTCCAAAACGCCGCAGCGAGACTCCTGACGGGTACCCGTAAAAGGGACCACATCACCCCGATTCTGGCCTCTCTCCACTGGCTCCCTGTACGGTACAGAATCAACTTCAAGCTCCTCCTATTCACGTATAAAGCCCTAAATGGACACTCCCCCCCCTACATCAAAAATCTTCTAACCCCCCTCTCTAACTCCAGGTCCCTCAGATCGGCCGACTTGGGGCTATTCACTATCCCGTGGTCTAGGCTTAAACTCAGGGGTGACCGCGCTTTTGCGGTTGCAGCTCCTAGACTGTGGAACAGCATCCCTCTCCCCATCAGAACTGCCTCCTCCATCGACTCCTTTAAATCCAGGCTCAAAACATATTTCTACTCCCTAGCGTTTGAGGCTCATTGAGGAGGCGCTGTGAACTGTTTGCGTGCTACTGTATGTTTTCATTTTTTTTCTATTGGAACCTAATCAAATGTACAGCACTTTGGTCAATGTGGGTTGTTTTTAAATGTGCTATACAAATAAAATTGACATGACTAGTGTGATGTTGCAGAAGACAGCTGCTACTTCCTGATGTCAGTGGGTGACAAGAGTTATTTACAATAGCCTCATTTTTCTCTTCCAGGATTGCCAGAGAAGATGCTGGGCAGGCAGTTGCAAAGGTAGGACAGAAATCTGTTTCACATGTTTGTGGTTAATTAATTTCCACGGTAATAGAACGAGCATCTAGAGGAGGTAGTTGAGGCAGGTACTATAACAACATTTGAGACATTTGAAGAGGTAAATGCATAGGAAAGGTTGAGTGGGATATGGGCCAAACATGGGAAGGTAGGACTAGCATAGATGGGATATCTTGGTTGGCATGGACAATTGTGCCAAAGGGCCTGTTTCCATGTTGCATGACACTCTAACTATGACTAATGCAACATTATAAATATCTATATATTATTACACCAGAGCATTTTTCATCAGTACATAGAACAGTTCTAAGAATGTTTTATCACATCATAGCACAATTTCCACAAGCCAGTGAAATGAGAAAGAAATTAAATTTATTCACTAAATCAATTGTCTGATATTATAGGGCAGATTGTGGAATGTGCACTACAAAAAAGACACATGTTTTTCTCGAAGGTAGACACAAAATGCTGGAGTAACGCAGCATCTCGGGAGAGAAGGAATGGGTGACATTTCGGGTTGAGACCCCAGCATTTTGTATCTACCTTCGATTTAAACCAGCATCTGCTGTGTTTTTTCCTACACATGTTTTTCTTTTTATCTCAGTTTTGTGAGACCTTGGTTTTAGGGGATACTAGCACAAGTGTGCCCGTTGGGCCCGTCCTCGTAGGGTTTCCATTGTAACCGGGAGGGGAGTGGGGGGGAGGGAAGAGGGAGGGAGGAGGGAGGTGTGGAGGGGAGGGGGAGGGGGGAGGGGAGGGGGAGGGGAGGGGGGAAGGGAGGAGGGAAGGGGGGGAGGGAGAGGGGAGGGAGGGGGGTAGGGGGGGTAGGGGGGAGGGAGGGGGACCTCCCCTTTTCCCAGTACCCCTCTTTCCCCGTTGGGCCCGTCCTCGTAGGGTTTCCATTGTAACCGGGAGGAGGGGAGGGAGGGAAGGGGGAGGGAGGGAGGAGGGAGGTGTGGAGGGAGGTGTGGAGGGAGGAGGGGAGGGAGGGGGAGGGGAGGGAGGGGGGTAGGGGGAGGGGGAGGGAGGGGGACCACCCCTTTTTACAGTACCCCTATTTCCCCGTTGGGCCCGTCCTCGTAGGGTTTCCATTGTAACCGGGAGGGGGGGAGGGAGGGAGGAGGGAGGTGTGGAGGGAGGTGTGGAGGGAGGAGGGGAGGGGGAGGGAGGGGGGGAGGGGAGGGGGGAAGGGGAGGGGGAAGGGGGGAGGGACGGGGGGAGGGGAGGGAGGGGGATCTCCCCTTTTCCCAGTACCCCTCTTTCCCCGTTGGGCCCGTCCCCGTAGGGTTTCCATTGTAACCGGGAGGGGGGGGAGGGAGGGTGGAAGGAGGGGGGAGGGGAGAGGGATGGAAGGGTGGAGGGAGGGGGGAGGGAGTGGGGGAGGGTGGGATGGAGGGAAAGAGGGAGGGGGGGAGTTAGGGGCTGAGTGGTGATGGAGGTTGGGATTGAGGGGGGAGGGAGGGGGGGAGGGAGGGAGGGAGGGGGACCTCCCCTTTTCCCAGTACCCCTCTTTCCCCGTTGGGCCCGTCCCCGTAGGGTTTCCATTGTAACCAGAAGGGGTTGAGGGAGGGTGGAAGGAGGGGGGAGGGGGAGAGGGATGGAAGGGTGGAGGGAGGGGGGGAGGGATGGAGGGAAGGAGGGAGGGGGGGGAGTTAGGGGAGGAGGGGTGAGGGAGGTGGGGAGGGAGTTGGGGAGGAGGGGTGGAGGGAGCGGGGATGGAGGTGGGAAGGAGTGGGGAGGAAGGGGTTGAGGGGGGAAGGGGGTGGGAGGGAGGGAATAGGGGCCCCATGCTGATCTGTGTATGTTAAGTGAATTGCACAACTTTAAAAAACTGGCAGTTGCTTTTCGCAACAATGTTGCAACCATCTCACACAAGCATTGTGACGTCACAAGCTGAAGACCTTGAAAAAAAAGGTCAGAAAAAAAAAATGTAAATTTAAAACCTCTGTAAAGAGTAAACACCCAATAGCAGCTGCTTGTCCATCGCGAGCTGATCTCTCATTGGTGCACGGGTGCCATTGTGACTTACAATAGTTGGCCAGGTTAATGGTGAATATGGTGGTACAAAAATCGTAGCGCTTTGGTGTACCGTCTAGGAGGAGTAGGGTTTGTAAGTTAAGCGTCAAGCAAAGACACTTCGGAATCTTCCGTACATACACACGGAATGTTTGCGTACATACACACGAACGTCAGAGTTTTAGTAGTATACTAGACCGAGTGGGCCCGTTGGGCCCGTCCTCGTAGGGTTTCCATTGTAACCGGGAGTGGAGGAAAGGGGGAGGGTTGGGGGAGGGAAGGGGGAGGGAGGAGGGGAGGGAGGGGGTAGGGGGGAGGGAGGGGGGAGAGGGGGGGAGGGAGGAGGGGAGGGAGGGGGTAGGGGGGAGGGAGGGGGGAGAGGGGGGGATGGGAGGGGGGAGGGGAGGGGGGAAGGGAGGAGGGAAGGGGGGGAGGGAGAGGGGAGGGAGGTGGGTAGGGGGGAGGGAGGGAGGGGGACCTCCCCTTTTCCCAGTACCCCTCTTTCCCCGTTGGGCCCGTCCTCGTAGGGTTTCCATTGTAACCGGGAGGAGGGGAGGGCGGGAAGGGGGAGGGAGGGAGGAGGGAGGTGTGGAGGGAGGAGGGGAGGGTTGGGAGGGGGGAGGGGAGGGAGGGGGGTAGGGGGAGGGGGAGGGAGGGGGAGGGAGAGGGGGAAGGGGGGAGGGAGGGGGACCTCCCCTTTTCCCAGTACTCCTCTTTCCCCGTTGGGCCCGTCCTCGTAGGGTTTCAATTGTAACCGGGAGGGGGGGAGGGAGGATGGAAGGAGGGGGGAGAGGGATGGAAGGGTGGAGGGAGGGGGGGAGGGATTGGGGAGGGAGGGATGGAGGGAAGGAGGGAGGGGGGAGTTAGGGGGGAGGGGGGAGGGAGTTGGGGAGGGAGGGGGAGGAGGGGGGGAGGGAGTGGGGATGGAGGTGGGAAGGAGGGGGGATGAAGGGGTTGAGGGGGGAAGGGGGACCTCCCCTTTTCCCAGTACCCCTCTTTCCCCGTTGGGCCCGTCCTCATAGGGTTTCCATTGTAACCGGGAGGGGGGAGGGAGGGAGGGAGGAGGGAGGTGTGGAGGGAGGAGGGGAGGGGGAGGGAGGGGGGAGGGGAGGGGGGAAGGGGAGGGGGGAAGGGGAGGGGGGAAGGGGGGAGGGAGTAGGGGGGAGGGGAGGGAGGGGGATCTCCCCTTTTCCCAGTACCCCTCTTTCCCTGTTGGGCCCGTCCCCGTAGGGTTTCCATTGTAACCGGGAGGGGGCAGGGAGGGTGGAAGGAGGGGGGAGGTGGAGAGGGATGGAAGGGTGGAGGGAGGGGGGAGGGAGTGGGGGAGGGTGGGATGGAGGGAAGGAGGGAGGGGGGCAGTTAGGGGTTGAGTGGTGATGGAGGTTGGGATTGAGGGGGGAGGGAGGGGGGGAGCGAGTGGGGATGGAGGTGGGAAGGAGGGGGGAGGAAGGGGTTGAGGGGGGAAGTGGAACCTCCCCTTTTCCCAGTACCCCTCTTTCCCCCACCACCAAGCACCCTCCGCAACGACCCGTTGTCCCCCTCCCCAGTCCCCATTCTCAGACCCCCCCCCCATTCTCTCTCTCCCCCAGACACACTCTCAGTGCTTTTTTCGAAACACTTGCCCCGGTGGCCCACGAGCATAGGGGCCCAATGCTGATCTGTGTATGTTAAGTGACTTGCAATAAAAAAAAATACTTTAAAAAAAGATAAGTGCTTTTTAAGTGCTTGTTTTGAAACATTCGCGGTCACATAGCGCTTCTCACTGCGATCTGTTAGTGGTGCTTTTCGAAACAATGTAGCACCCATCTCAAACAAGCATTGGGAGGATGGGAGGGAGGGAAGGGGAGGGAGGGAGGAGAGAGGTGTGGAGGGAGGGGGGGAAGGGGAGGGGTGAACGGGGGGAAGGGGGAGGGAGAGGAGAGGGAGGGGGGATGGGATGGGGAAGGGGGGAGGGAGGGGGACCTCCCCTTTTCCCAGTACCTCTCTTTCCCCGTTGGGCCCGTCCTCGTAGGGTTTCCATTGTAACCGGGAGGAGGGGAGGGAGGGAGGAGGGAGGTGTGGAGGGAGGAGGGGAGGGGGGAAGGGGGAGGGAGAGGGTTAGGGGGGAGGGGGAGGGGGGAGGGGAGGGGAGGGAGGGGGACCTCCCCTTTTCCCAGTACCCCTCTTTCCCCGTTGGGCCCGTCCCCGTAGGGTTTCCTTTGTAACCAGAAGGGGGGAGGGAGGGTGGAAGGAGGGGGGAGGGGGAGAGGGATGGAAGGGTGGAGGGAGGGGGGGAGGGATGGAGGGAAGGAGGGAGGGTGGGGAGTTAGGGGAGGAGGGGTGAGGGAGGTGGGGAGGGAGTTGGGGAGGAGGGGGGGAGGGAGTGGGGATGGAGGTGGGAAGGAGTGGGGAGGAAGGGGTTGAGGGGGGAAGGGGGGGGGAGGGAGGGAATAGGGGCCCCATGCTGATCTGTGTATGTTAAGTGACTTGCACAACTTTAAAAAACTGGCAGTTGCCTTTCGCAACAATGTTGCAACAATCTCACACAAGCATTGTGACGTCACAAGCTGAAGATGTAAATTTAAAACCGAGCTGATCTCTCATTGGTGCACGGGTGCCATTGTGACATGACGCGCTGAAGCCCCTTCAAGAAAAGGGTTAGAAATGAAAATTTAAACTTTAATATCTCTCTAGCTTTAAAAAGGTAGATTCAATTTGAACGAAAGTACTTACAATAGTTGCCCATGTTAATGGTGAATATGGCGGTACAAAAATCGTAGCGTTTTGGTGTACCGTCAGGGAGGAGTAGGGTTTGTAAGTTATGGACAGAAACTCTTCGGAATCTTCCGTACATACACACATACATACGGAATGTTGGACCGCAGAGTTTTAGTAGTATACTAGACCGAGTGGGCCCGTTGGGCCCGTCCTCGTAGGGTTTCCATTGTAACCGGGAGGATGGGAGGGAGGGAAGTGGGAGGGAGGGGGGGAGGGGAGGGTGGAGTGGAGGGGGGAGGGGAGGGGGAAGGAGGGGAGGGGGATGGGGAGGGAGAGGGGAGGGAGGGGGGTGGGGGGAGGGTCTATTTTACTTTAAAATAAACAGCGTTCTTTGTTGAAAAGGAAATAAACTTATCTATAGAGCATCAGCTTTTTTAAAATAAATAAAATCAAACTTAATGAAAATCACATTCCTCATTTTAAATAAATGTCTTTCTTATAAATGAAATCAAACAGCGGGAGAGGCGACGGCGACTACACCTCCCGGCGGTCAGCGCTGCTGGGACGGGAGGGAGGGAGGGATGAGGGAGGGAGGAGAGTGGGGAGGGAGGGGTACCTCCCCTTTTCCCAGTACTCTTCTTTCCCAAACCACCAAGCCCCCTGTTGTTCCCCTCCCCAGTCCCCATTCTCAGACCCCCCCATTCTCTCTCCCCCAGATACACTCTTACTCTCCCCCCCCCTTTCCCCAGCACACCCCTTTCCCCGTTGGGCCCGTCCTCGTAGGGTTTCCATTGTAACCGTGAGGCAGGGAGGGAGGGGGGAGGGAGGGAAGAGGGAGGTGTGGAGGGAGGAGGGGAGGGGGAGGGAGGGGGAGGGGGGAAGGGGGGGAGGTGGAGGGAGGGGGGGAGGGAGAGGGGGAGGGGTGGGGGGAAGGGGTGAGGGTGGAAGGGGGAGGGAGGGGGACCTCCCCTTTTCCCAGTACCCCTCTTTCCCCGTTGTGCCCGTCCTCGTAAGGTTTCCATTGTAACCGGGAGGGGAGTGGGGGGGAGGGAAGGGAGGAGGGAGGTGTGGAGGGGGGAGGGGAGGGGGAGGGGGGAAGGGGGAAGGGGGAGGGAGAGGGGAGGGAGGGGGGAGGGAGGGGGACCACCCGTTTTCCCAGTACCCCTCTTTCCCCGTTGGGCCCGTCGTCGTAGGGTTTCCATTGTAACCGGGAGGAGGGGAGGTAGGGAAGGGGGAGGGAGGGAGGAGGGAGGTGTGGAGGGAGGAGGGGAGGGGGAGGGAGGAGGGGAGGGGGAGGGAGGGGGAAGGGGGGGAGGGAGAGGGGAGGGAGGGGGGTAGGGGGGAGGGAGGGGGGAGGGGAGGGGGTGAGGGAGGGGGACGTCCCCTTTTCCCAGTACCCCTCTTTCCCCGTTGGGCCCGTCCTCGTAGGGTTTCCATTTTAACCGGGAGGGGAGGGAGGGAAGGGGGAGGGAGGGAGGAGGGAGGTGTGGAGGGAGGAGGGGAGGGGGAGGGAGGGGGGTGGGGAGGGGGGAGGGAGAGGGGGAGGGAGGGAGGGTGTAAGGGGGAGGGAGGGGGACCTCCCCTTTTCCCAGTACCCCTCTTTCCCCGTTGGGCCCGTCCTCGTAGGGTTTCCATTGTAAACGGGAGGAGGGGAGGGAGGGAAGGGGAGGGAGGGAGGAGGGAGGTGTGGAGGGAGGAGGGGAGGGGAGGGAGGGGGTAGGGGGGAGGGGGAGGGAGGGGGAGGGGAGGGGGAAGGGGGAAGGGAGGGGGACCTCCCCTTTTCCCAGTACCCCTCTTTCCCCGATGGGCCCGTCCTCGTAGGGTTTCAATTGTAACCGGGAGGGGGGAGGGAGGGTGGAAGGAGGGGGGAGAGGGATGGAAGGGTGGAGGGAGGGGGGAGGGATTGGGGAGGGAGGGATGGAGGGAAGGAGGGAGGGGGGGAGTTAGGGGGAGGGGGAGGGGGGAGGGAGTTGGGGGGGGAGGGGGAGGAGGGGGGAGGGAGTGGGGATGGAGGTGGGAAGGAAGGGGTTGAGGGGGGAAGCTGGACCTCCCCTTTTCCCAGTACCCCTCTTTCCCCGTTGGGCCCGTCCTCGTAGGTTTTCCATTGTAACCGGGAGGAGGGGAGGGAGGGAAGGGGGAGGGAGGGAGGTGTGGAGGGTGGAGGGGGAGGGAGGGGGGAGGGGAGGGGGAAGGGGGGGAGGGAGGGGGGGTGGAGGTGGGAAGGAGTGGGGAGGAAGGGGTTGAGGGGGGAAGGGGGGGGGAGGGAGGGAATAGGGGCCCCATGCTGATCTGTGTATGTTAAGTGACTCGCACAACTTTAAAGAACTGGCAGTTGCTTTTCGCAACAATGTTGCAACATCTCACACAAGCATTGTGACGTCACAAGCTGAAGACCTTGAAAAAAAAGGTCAGAAAAAAAATCATGTAAATTTAAAGTAGTAAACACCCAATAGCAGCCGCTTGTCCATCGCGAGCTGATCTCTCATTGGTGCACGGGTGCCATTGTGACATCACGCGCTGAAGCCCCTTCAAGAAAAGGGTTAGAAATGAAAAATTTAAACTTTAATATCTCTCTAGCTTTAAAAAGGTAGCTTCAATTTGAACGAAAGTGCTTACAATAGTTGCCCATGTTAATGGTGAATACGGCGGTACAAAAATCGTAGCGCTTTGGTGTACCGTCTGGGAGGAGTAGGGTTTGGCCCCTTCAAGAAAAGTGTTAGAAATGAAAATTTAAACTTTAATATCTCTCTAGCTTTAAAAAGGTAGCTTCAATTTGAACGAAAGTACTTAACAATAGTTGCCCACGTTAATGGTGAATATGGCGGTACAAAAATCGTAGCGCTTTGGTGTACCGTCTGGGAGGAGTAGGGTTTGTAAGTTATGGACAGAAATCTTCGGAATCTTCCGTATATACACACATACATACGGAATGTTGGACCGCAGAGTTTTAGTAGTATACTAGACCGAGTGGGCCCGTTGGGCCCGTCCTCGTAGGGTTTCCATTGTAACCGGGAGGGGAGGAAAGGGGGAGGGTTAGGGGAGGGAAGGGGGAGGGAGGAGGGGAGGGAGGGGAGGGGGGAGGGGGGAAGGGGGGAGGGAGAGGGGAGGGAGGGGGGTAGGGGGGAGGGAGGGGGGAGAGGGGGGGATGGGAGGGGGGGAGGGGGGAAGGGAGGAGGGAAGGGGGGGAGGGAGAGGGGAGGGAGGTGGGTAGGGGGGAGGGAGGGAGGGGGACCTCCCCTTTTCCCAGTACCCCTCTTTCCCCGTTGGGCCCGTCCTCGTAGGGTTTCCATTGTAACCGGGAGGACGGGAGGGCGGGAAGGGGGAGGGAGGGAGGAGGGAGGTGTGGAGGGAGGAGGGGAGGGGAGGGAGGGGGGAGGGGAGGGAGGGGGGTAGGGGGGAGGGGGAGGGAGAGGGGAGGGGGGAGGGGAGCGGGAAGGGGGGAGGGAGGGGGACCTCCCCTTTTCCCAGTACTCCTCTTTCCCCGTTGGGCCCGTCCTCGTAGGGTTTCCATTGTAACCGGGAGGGGGGAGGGAGGGAGGAGGGAGGTGTGGAGGGAGGAGGGGAGGGTGAGGGAGGGGAGGGGGAGGGGGGAAGAGGGGTAGGGGGGAGGGGAGGGAGGAGGGGAGGGAGGAGGGGAGGGAGGGGGAACTCCCCTTTTCCCAGTACCCCTCTTTCACCGTTGGGCCCGTCCCCGTAGGGTTTCCATTGTAACCGGGAGGGGGGGAGGGAGGGTGGAAGGAGGGGGAGAGGGGTGGAAGGGTGGAGGGAGGGGGGGGAGGGAGTGGGGGAGGGTCGGATGGAGGGAAGGAGGGAGGGGTGAGTTAGGGGCTGAGTGGTGATGGAGGTTGGGATTGAGGGGGGAGAGAGTCGGGATGGAGGTGGGAAGGAGGGGGGAGGAAGAGGTTGAGGGGGAAGTGGGACCTCCCCTTTTCCCAGTACCCCTCTTTCCCCACCACCAAGCCCCCACCGCAACGACCCCTGTTGTCCCCCTACCCAGTCCCCATTCTCAGACCCCCCCCCCATTCTCTTGGAATAAAAAAAAATACTTTTTTAAAAAAAGTGCTTTTTAATTGCTTGTTTTGAAACATTCGCGGTTAAGTGCTTTTTAAAAAAACATTCGCGGTTAAGTGCTGGTTTTGAAACATTCGCGGCTACTTAGTGCTTCTGTCAGTTGCTTTTCGAGGGAGGGAGTAGGGAGGTGTGGAGGGGGGAGGGGAGGGGGAGGGGAGGGGGAGGGGAGGGGGGAAGGGAGGAGGGAGAGGGGAGGGAAGGGGGTAGGGGGGAGGGGTAGGGAGGGGGGAGGGGGGAAGGGGAGGGAGGGGGGAAGGGGAGGGGGAGGGAGGGGGGGAGGGAGAAGGGAGGGAGGGGGGAGGGAGGGGAACCTCCCATTTTCCCAGTACCCCTCTTTCACCATTGGGCCCGTCCTCGTAGGGTTTCCATTGTAACCGGGAGGAGGGGAGGGAGGGAAGGGGGAGGGAGGGAGGGAGGAGGGAGGTGTGGAGGGAGGAGGGGAGGGGGAGGGGAGGGGGGGAGGGGGGAAGGGGGGAGGAGGGAGGGAGAGGGGAGGGAGGGGGGGAGGTAAGGGGGAGAGGGGGGAAGGGGGAGGGAGGGGGATCTCCCCTTTTCCCAGTACCCCTCTTTCCCCGTTGGGCCCGTCCTCGTAGGGTTTCCATTGTAACCGTGAGGAGGGGAGGGAGGGAAGGGGGAGGGAGGGAGGAGGGAGGGGTGGAGGGAGGAGGGGAGGGGAGGGAGGGGGAGGGGAGGGAGGGGGGAGGGGGAGGGAGGGGAAGGGGGGAGGGGAGGGGGAAGGGGGTAGTGAGGGGGACCTCCCCTTTTCCCAGTACCCCTCTTTCCCCGTTGGGCCCGTCCTCGTAGGGTTTCAATTGTAACCGGGAGGGGGGAGAGAGGGTGGAAGGAGGGGGGAGGGGGAGAGGGATGGAAGGGTGGAGGGAGGGGGAGGGATTGGGGGAGGGAGGGATGGAGGGAAGGAGGGAGGGGGGAGTTAGGGGGGAGGGAGTTGGGGAGGAGGGGGGGAGGGAGTGGGGATGGAGGTGGGAAGGAGGGGGGATGAAGGGGTTGAGGGGGGAAGGGGGACCTCCCCTTTTCCCAGT
Source organism: Rhinoraja longicauda (assembly GCF_053455715.1). Classification (NCBI taxonomy): domain Eukaryota; kingdom Metazoa; phylum Chordata; class Chondrichthyes; order Rajiformes; family Arhynchobatidae; genus Rhinoraja; species Rhinoraja longicauda. Next base: position 104,042 of record NC_135983.1, on the reverse strand, counting down.
ACCCCTCTTTCCCCGTTGGGCCCGTCCCCGTAGGGTTTCCATTGTAACCGGGAGGGGGGAGGGAGGGTGGAAGGAGGGGGGAGGGGGAGAGGGATGGAATGGTGGAGGGAGGGGGGAGGGAGTGGGGGAGGGTGGGATGGAGGGAAGGAGGGAGCGGGGGAGTTAGGGGCTGAGTGGTGATGGAGGTTGGGATTGAGGGGGGAGGGAGGGGGGAGGGAGTGGGGATTGAGGTGGGAAGGAGGGGGGAGGAAGGGGTTGAGGGGGGAAGTGGGACCTCCCCTTTTCCCAGTACCCCTCTTTCCCCGTTGGGCCCGTCCCCGTATAGTTTCCATTGTAACCGGGAGGGGGGGAGGGAGGGTGGAAGGAGGGGGGAGGGGGAGAGGGATGGAATGGTGGAGGGAGGGGGGAGGGAGTGGGGGAGGGTGGGATGGAGGGAAGGAGGGAGGGGGGGAGTTAGGGGCTGAGTGGTGATGGAGGTTGGGATTGAGGGGGGAGGGAGGGGGGGAGGGAGTGGGGATGGAGGTGGGAAGGAGTGGGGAGGAAGGGGTTGAGGGGAGAAGGGGGGGGGAGGGAGGGAATAGGGGCCCCATGCTGATCTGTGTATGTTAAGTGACTTGCACAACTTTAAAAAACTGGCAGTTGCCTTTCGCAACAATGTTGCAACAATCTCACACAAGCATTGTGACGTCGTCACAAGCTGAAGATGTAAATTTAAAACCGAGCTGATCTCTGATTGGTGCACGGGTGCCATTGTGACATCACGCGCTGAAGCCCCTTCAAGAAAAGGGTTAGAAATGAAAATTTAAACTTTAATATCTCTCTAGCTTTAAAAAGGTAACTTCAATTTGAACGAAAGTACTTACAATAGTTGCCCACGTTAATGGTGAATATGGCGGTACAAAAATCGTAGCGCTTTGGTGTACCTTCAGGGAGGAGTAGGGTTTGTAAGTTATGGACAGAAATTCTTCGGAATCTTCCGTACATACACATATACATACATACATACGGAATGTTGGACCGCAGAGTTTTAGTAGTATACTAGACCGAGTGGGCCCGTTGGGCCCGTCCTCGTAGGGTTTCCATTGTAACCGGGAGGGGAGGAAAGGGGGAGGGTTGGGGGAGGGAAGGGGGAGGGAGGAGGGGAGGGAGGGGGGAGGGGAGGGGGAGGGAGAGGGGAGGGAGGGGGGTAGGGGGGACGGAGGGGGGAGAGGGGGGGATGGGAGGGGGGAGGGGAGGGGGGGAGGGAGGAGGGAAGGGGGGGAGGGAGAGGGGAGGGAGGTGGTAGGGGGGAGGGAGGGAGGGGGACCTCCCCTTTTCCCAGTACCCCTCTTTCCCCGTTGGGCCCGTCCTCGTAGGGTTTCCATTGTAACCGGGAGGAGGGGAGGGCGGGAAGGGGGAGGGAGGGAGGAGGGAGGAGTGGAGGGAGGAGGGGAGGGGAGGGAGGGGGGAGGGGGGGAATGGGAGGGGGGAAGGGGGGAAGGGGGAGGGAGAGGGAGAGGGGAGGGAGGGGGGATGGGATGGGGGAAGGGGGGAGGGAGGGGGACCTCCCCTTTTCCCAGTACTCCTCTTTCCCCGTTGGGCCCGTCCTCGTAGGGTTTCAATTGTAACCGGGAGGGGGGGAGGGAGGGTGGAGAGGGATGGAAGGGTGGAGGGAGGGGGGGAGGGATTGGGGAGGGAGGGATGGAGGGAGGGGGGAGTTAGGGGGGAGGGGGGAGGGAGTTGGGGAGGGAGGGGGAGGAGGGGGGGAGGGAGTGGGGATGGAGGTGGGAAGGAGGGGGGATGAAGGGGTTGAGGGGGGAAGGGGGACCTCCCCTTTTCCCAGTACCCCTCTTTCCCGTTGGGCCCGTCCTCATAGGGTTTCCATTGTAACCGGGAGGGGGGAGGGAGGTGTGGAGGGAGGTGTGGAGGGAGGAGGGGAGGGGGGGAGGGGAGGGGGAAGGGGAGGGGGAAGGGGGAGGGGGTAGGGGGGAGGGGAGGGAGGGGGACCTCCCCTTTTCCCAGTACCCCTCTTTCCCCGTTGGGCCCGTCCCCGTAGGGTTTCTATTGTAACCGGGAGGGGGGAGGGAGGATGGAAGGAGGGGGGAGGGGGAGAGGGATGGAAGGGTGGATTGATTGGGGGAGGGAGGGATGGAGGGAAGGAGGGAGGGGGGGAGATAGGGGGGAGGTTTGAGGGAGGTGGGGAGGGAGGGGGAGGGAGTTGGGGAGGGAGGGGGAGGAGGGGGGGAGGGAGTGGGGATGGAGGTGGGAAGGAAGGGGTTGAGGGGTGAAGGGGACCTCCCATTTTCCCAGTACCCCTCTTTCCCCCACCACCAAGCCCCCTCCGCAACGACCCCTGTTGTCCCCCTCCCCAGTCCCCATTCTCAGACCCCCCCCCCATTCTCTCTCTCCCCAGACACACTCCAAGTGCTGTTTCGCAACACTTGCCCCGGTGGCCCACGAGCATAGAGGCCCCATGTTGATCTGTGTATGTTAAGTGACTTGCAATAAAAAAGACTACTTGAAAACAGTGGTTTAAAGTGCTGTTTTTGCTACATTCGCGGTCATTTAGTGCTTCTCACGACCACGGTCATTTAGTGCTTCTCACTGCGATCTGTTAGTGGTACTTTTCGAAACAATGTAGCACCCATCTCAAACAAGCATTGGGAGGATGGGAGGGACGGAAGGGGAGGGAGGGAGGAGAGAGGTGTGGAGGGAGGAGGGGAGGGAGGGGGAAGGGGAGGGGGGAAGGGGGAGGGAGAGGGGAGGGAGGGGGGATGGGATGGGGGAAGGGGGGAGGGAGGGGGACCTCCCCTTTTCCCAGTACCCCTCTTTCCCCGTTGGGCCCGTCCTCGTAGGGTTTCCATTGTAACCGGGAGGAGGGGAGGGAGGGAGGAGGGAGGTGTGGAGGGAGGAGGGGAGGGGGAAGGGGGAGGGAGAGGGTTAGGGGGGAGGGGGAGGGGAGGGGAGGGAGGGGGACCTCCCCTTTTCCCAGTACCCCTCTTTCCCCGTTGGGCCCGTCCCCGTAGGGTTTCCTTTGTAACCAGAAGGGGGGAGGGAGGGTGGAAGGAGGGGGGAGGGGGAGAGGGATGGAAGGGTGGAGGGAGGGGGGGAGGGATGGAGGGAAGGAGGGAGGGGGGGGAGTTAGGGGAGGAGGGGTGAGGGAGGTGGGGAGGGAGTTGGGGAGGAGGGGTGGAGGGAGTGGGGATGGAGGTGGGAAGGAGTGGGGAGGAAGGGGTTGAGGGGGGAAGGGGGGGGAGGGAGGGAATAGGGGCCCCATGCTGATCTGTGTATGTTAAGTGACTTGCACAACTTTAAAAAACTGGCAGTTGCCTTTCGCAACAATGTTGCAACAATCTCACACAAGCATTGTGATAGATAGAAGATAGACTAGACCGAGTGGGCCCGTTGGGCCCGTCCTCGTAGGGTTTCCATTGTAACCGGGATGGGAGGAAAGGGGGAGGGTTGGGGGAGGGAAGGGGGAGGAGAGGGGAGGGAGGGGGGTAGGGGGGAGGGAGGGGGAGAGGGGGGGATGGGAGGGGGGAGGGGGGAAGGGAGGAGGGTAGGGGGGGAGGGAGAGGGGAGGGAGGTGGGTAGGGGGGAGGGAGGGAGGGGGACCACCCCTTTTCCCAGTACCCCTCTTTCCCCGTTGTGCCCGTCCTCGTAGGGTTTCCATTGTAACCGGGAGGAGGGGAGGGCGGGAAGGGGGAGGGAGGGAGGAGGGAGGTGTGGAGGGAGGAGGGGAGGGGAGGGAGGGGGGAGGGGAGGGAGGGGGGGAGGGGGAGGGAGGGGGAGGGAGGGGGAGGGGGGAGGGAAGGGGGGAGGGAGGGGGACCTCCCCTTTTCCCAGTACCCCTCTTTCCCGTTGGGCCCGTCCCCGTAGGGTTTCCATTGTAACCGGGAGGGGGGGGAGGGGGGGGGGAGGGAGGGTGGAAGGAGGGGGGAGGGGGAGAGGGGTGGAAGGGTGGAGGGAGGGGGGGAGGGAGTGGGGGAGGGTCGGATGGAGGGAAGGAGGGACGGGTGAGTTAGGGGCTGAGTGGTGATGGAGGTTGGGATTGAGGGGGGAGAGAGTGGGGATGGAGGTGGGAAGGAGGGGGGAGGAAGAGGTTGAGGGGGGAAGTGGGACCTCCCCTTTTCCCAGTACCCCTCTTTCCCCCACCACCAAGCCCCCACCGCAACGACCCCTGTTGTCCCCCTCCCCAGTCCCCATTCTCAGACCCCCCCCATTCTCTTGGAATAAAAAATATACTTTAAAAAAAATAAGTGCTTTTTAATTGCTTGTTTTGAAACATTCGCGGTTAAGTGCTTTTTTAAAAAACATTCGCGGTTAAGTGCTGGTTTTGAAACATTCGCGGCTACTTAGTGCTTCTGTCAGCTGATTTTCGAAACAATGTTGCAACCATCTCACAGAAGCATTGGGAGGATGGGAGGGAGGGAAGGGGAGGGAGGGAGGAGGGAGGTGTGGAGGGAGGAGGGGAGGGAGGGGGGAAGGGGAGGGGGGGAAGGGGGCGGGAGAGGGGAGGGAGGGGGGATGGGATGGGGAAGGGGGGAGTGAGGGGGACCTCCCCTTTTCCCAGTACCCCTCTTTCCCCGTTGGGCCCGTCCTCGTAGGGTTTCCATTGTAACCGGGAGGAGGGGAGGGAGGGAAGGGGGAGGGAGGGAGGAGGGAGGTGTGGAGGGAGGGGAGGGGGAGGGAGGGGGGAGGGGAGGGGGGAAGGGGGGGGAGGGGGGAGGGAGAGGGGGAGGGAGGGGGGAGGGGGGAGGGAGAGGGGTAGGGGGGGAGGGGAGGGGGAAGGGGAGGGAGGGGGACCTCCCCTTTTCCCAGTACCCCTCTTTCCCGTTGGGCCCGTCCTCGTAGGGTTTCCATTGTAACCGGGAGGAGGGGAGGGAGGGAAGGGGGAGGGAGGGAGGTGTGGAGGGGGAGGGAGGGGGGAGGGGAGGGGGGAAGGGGGGAGGGAGGGGGGGTGGAGGTGGAAAGGAGTGGGGAGGAAGGGGTTGAGGGGGGAAGGGGGGGGAGGGAGGGAATAGGGGCCCCATGCTGATCTGTGTATGTTAAGTGACTCGCACAACTTTAAAAAACTGGCAGTTGCTTTTCGCAACAATGTTGCAACCATCTCACACAAGCATTGTGACGTCACAAGCTGAAGACCTTGAAAAAAAAGGTCAGAAAAAAAATTATGTAAATTTAAAGTAGTAAACACCCAATAGCAGCCGCTTGTCCATCGCGAGCTGATCTCTCATTGGTGCACAGGTGCCATTGTGACATCACGCGCTGAAGCCCCTTCAAGAAAAGGGTTAGAAATGAAAAATTTAAACTTTAATATCTCTCTAGCTTTAAAAAGGTAGCTTCAATTTGAACGAAAGTACTTACAATAGTTGCCCATGTTAATGGTGAATACGGCGGTACAAAAATCGTAGCGCTTTGGTGTACCGTCTGGGAGGAGTAGGGTTTGTAAGTTATGGACAGAAATCTTCGGAATCTTCCGTATATACACACATACATACGGAATGTTGGACCGCAGAGTTTTAGTAGTATACTAGACCGAGTGGGCCCGTTGGGCCCGTCCTCGTAGGGTTTCCATTGTAACCGGGAGGGGAGGAAAGGGGGAGGGTTGGGGGAGGGAAGGGGGAGGGAGGAGGGGAGGGAGGGGGGAGGGGAGGGGGGGGAGGGAGAGGGGAGGGAGGGGGGTAGGGGGGAGGGAGGGGGGAGAGGGGGGGATGGGAGGGGGAGGGGTGAAGGGAGGAGGGAAGGGGAGGAGGGAGAGGGGAGGGAGGTGGGTAGGGGGGAGGGAGGGAGGGGGACCTCCCCTTTTCCCAGTACCCCTCTTTCCCCGTTGGGCCCGTCCTCGTAGGGTTTCCATTGTAACCGGGAGGAGGGGAGGGCGGGAAGGGGGAGGGAGGGAGGAGGGAGGTGTGGAGGGAGGAGGGGAGGGGAGGGAGGGGGGAGGGGGGGAGGGGGACCTCCCCTTTTCCCAGTACTCCTCTTTCCCCGTTGGGCCCGTCCTCGTAGGGTTTCAATTGTAACCGGGAGGGGGGGAGGGAGGGTGGAAGGAGGGGGGAGAGGAATGGAAGGGTGGAGGGAGGGGGGAGGGATTGGGGAGGGAGGGATGGAGGGAAGGAGGGAGGGGGGAGTTAGGGGGGAGGGAGGGGGAGGGAGGGGGAGGGAGTTGGGGAGGGGGAGGAGGGGGGGAGGGAGTGGGGATGGAGGTGGGAAGGAGGGGGGATGAAGGGGTTGAGGGGGGAAGGAGGACCTCCCCTTTTCCCAGTACCCCTCTTTCCCCGTTGAGCCCGTCCTCATAGGGTTTCCATTGTAACCGGGAGGGGGGGAGGGAGGGAGGAGGGAGGTGTGGAGGGAGGAGGGGAGGGGAGGGAGGGGGGAGGGGAGGGGGGAAGGGGAGGGGAAGGGGGGAGGGGTAGGGGGGAGGGGAGGGAGGGGGATCTCCCCTTTTCCCAGTACCCCTCTTTCTCCGTTGGGCCCGTCCCCGTAGGGTTTCCATTGTAACCGGGAGGGGGGAGGGAGGGTGGAAGGAGGGGGGAGGGGGAGAGGGATGGAAGGGTGGAGGGAGGGGGGAGGGAGTGCGGGAGGGTGGGATGGAGGGAAGGAGGGAGGGGGGGAGTTAGGGGCTGAGTGGTGATGGAGGTTGGGATTGAGGGGGGAGGGAGGGGGGGAGCGAGTGGGGATGGAGGTGGGAAGGAGGGGGGAGGAAGGGGTTGAGGGGGGAAGTGGAACCTCCCCTTTTCCCAGTACCCCTCTTTCCCCCACCACCAAGCCCCCTCCGCAACGACCCCTGTTGTCCCCCTCCCCAGTCCCCATTCTCAGACCCCCCCCCCCATTCTCTCTCTCCCCAGACACACTCTCAGTGCTTTTTCGAAACACTTGCCCCGGTGGCCCACGAGCATAGGGGCCCAATGCTGATCTGTGTATGTTAAGTGACTTGCAATAAAAAAAAATACTTTAAAAAAGATAAGTGCTTTTTAAGTGCTTGTTTTGAAACATTCGCGGTCGCATAGTGCTTCTCACTGCGATCTGTTAGTGGTGCTTTTCGAAACAATGTAGCACCCATCTCAAACAAGCATTGGGAGGATGGGAGGGAGGGAAGGGGAGGGAGGGAGGAGAGAGGTGTGGAAGGAGGAGGGGAGGGAGGGGGGAAGGGGAGGGGGGAACGGGGGGAAGGGGGAGGGAGAGGGGAGGGAGGGGGGATGGGATGGGGGAAGGGGAGGGAGGGGGACCTCCCCTTTTCCCAGTACCCCTCTTTCCCCGTTGGGCCCGTCCTCGTAGGGTTTCCATTGTAACCGGGAGGAGGGGAGGGAGGGAGGAGGGAGGTGTGGAGGGAGGAGGGGAGGGGGGGAGGGGAGGAGGGGGAGGGAGAGGGTTAGGGGGGAGGGGGAGGGGGGAGGGGAGGGGGGAAGGGGAGGGAGGGGGTCCTCCCCTTTTCCCAGTACCCCTCTTTCCCCGTTGGGCCCGTCCCCGTAGGGTTTCCTTTGTAACCAGAAGGGGGGGGAGGGAGGGTGGAAGGAGGGGGGAGGGGGAGAGGGATGGAAGGGTGGAGGGCGGGGGGGAGGGATGGAGGGAAGGAGGGAGGGGGGGAGTTAGGGAGGAGGGGTGAGGGAGGTGGGCAGGGAGTTGGGGAGGAGGGGGGGAGGAAGGAGGGGGAGGGGGAGAGGGATGGAAGGGTGGAGGGAGGGGGGGAGGGATGGAGGGAAGGAGGGAGGGGGGGAGTTAGGGGAGGAGGGGTGAGGGAGGTGGGGAGGGAGTTGGGGAGGAGGGGGGGAGGGAGTGGGGATGGAGGTGGGAAGGAGTGGGGAGGAAGGGGTTGAGGGGGGAAGGGGGGGAGGGAGGGAATAGGGGCCCCATGCTGATCTGTGTATGTTAAGTGACTTGCACAACTTTAAAAAACTGGCAGTTGCTTTTCGCAACAATGTTGCAACTATCCTCACACAAGCATTGTGACGTCACAAGCTGAAGACCTTGAAAAAAAAGGTCAGAAAAAAAATCATGTAAATTTAAAACCGAGCTGATCTCTCATTGGTGCACGGGTGCCATTGTGACATCACGCGCTGAAGCCCCTTCAAGAAAAGGGTTAGAAATGAAAATTTAAACTTTAATATCTCTCTAGCTTTAAAAAGGTAGCTTCAATTTGAACGAAAGTACTTACAATAGTTGCCCATGTTAATGGTGAATATGGCGGTACAAAAATCGTAGCGCTTTGGCGTACCGTCTAGGAGGAGTAGGGTTTGTAAGTTAAGCGTCAAGCAAAGACGCTTCGGAATCTTCCGTACATACACACGGAATGTTTGCGTACATACACACGGAATGTTGGACCGCAGAGTTTTAGTAGTATACTAGACCGAGTGGGCCCGTTGGGCCCGTCCTCGTAGGGTTTCCATTGTAACCGGGAGGGGAGGAAAGGGGGAGGGTTGGGGGAGGGAAGGGGGAGGGAGGAGGGGAGGGAGGGGGGGAGGGGAGGGGGAGGGAGAGGGGAGGGAGGGGGGTAGGGGGGAGGGAGGGGGGAGGGAGGGGGGAGAGGGGGGGATGGGAGGGGGGAGGGGAGGGGGGGAGGGAGGAGGGAAGGGGGGGAGGGAGAGGGGAGGGAGGTGGGTAGGGGGGAGGGAGGGAGGGGGACCTCCCCTTTTCCCAGTACCCCTCTTTCCCCGTTGGGCCCGTCCTCGTAGGGTTTCCATTGTAACCGGGAGGAGGGGAGGGCGGGAAGGGGGAGGGAGGGAGGAGGGAGGTGTGGAGGGAGGAAGGGAGGGGAGGGAGGGGGGAGGGGGGGAAGGGGAGGGGGGAAGGGGGGAAGGGGGAGGGAGAGGGAGAGGGGAGGGAGGGGGGATGGGATGGGGGAAGGGGGGAGGGAGGGGGACCTCCCCTTTTCCCAGTACTCCTCTTTCCCCGTTGGGCCCGTCCTCGTAGGGTTTCAATTGTAACCGGGAGGGGGGAGGGAGGGTGGAAGGAGGGGGGAGAGGGATGGAAGGGTGGAGGGAGGGGGGGAGGGATTGGGGAGGGAGGGATGGAGGGAGGGGGGAGTTAGGGGGGAGGGGGGAGGGAGTTGGGGAGGGAGGGGGAGGAGGGGGGGAGGGAGTGGGGATGGAGGTGGGAAGGAGGGGGGATGAAGGTGTTGAGGGGGGAAGGGGGACCTCCCCTTTTCCCAGTACCCCTCTTTCCCCGTTGGGCCCGTCCTCATAGGGTTTCCATTGTAACCGGGAGGGGGGGAGGGAGGTGTGGAGGGAGGAGGGGAGGGGGAGGGAGGGGGGGAGGGGAGTGGGGAAGGGGAGGGGGAAGGGGGGAGGGGGTAGGGGGGAGGGGAGGGAGGGGGACCTCCCCTTTTCCCAGTACCCCTCTTTCCCCGTTGGGCCCGTCCCCGTAGGGTTTCTATTGTAACCGGGAGGGGGGGAGGGAGGATGGAAGGAGGGGGGAGGGGGAGAGGGATGGAAGGGTGGATTGATTGGGGGAGGGAGGGATGGAGGGAAGGAGGGAGGGGGGGAGTTAGGGGGGAGGTTTGAGGGAGGTGGGGAGGGAGGGGGAGGGAGTTGGGGAGGGAGGGGGAGGAGGGGGGGAGGGAGTGGGGATGGAGGTGGGAAGGAAGGGGTTGAGGGGTGAAGGGGGACCTCCCATTTTCCCAGTACCCCTCTTTCCCCCACCACCAAGCCCCCTCCGCAACGACCCCTGTTGTCCCCCTCCCCAGTCCCCATTCTCAGACCCCCCCCCATTCTCTCTCTCCCCCAGACACACTCCAAGTGCTGTTTCGCAACACTTGCCCCGGTGGCCCACGAGCATAGAGGCCCCATGTTGATCTGTGTATGTTAAGTGACTTGCAATAAAAAAGACTACTTGAAAACAGTGGTTTAAAGTGGTTTAAAGTGCTGTTTTTGCTACATTCGCGGTCATTTAGTGCTTCTCACGACCACGGTCATTTAGTGCTTCTCACTGCGATCTGTTAGTGGTGCTTTTCGAAACAATGTAGCACCCATCTCAAACAAGCATTGGGAGGATGGGAGGGAGGGAAGGGGAGGGAGGGAGGAGAGAGGTGTGGAGGGAGGAGGGGAGGGAGGGGGAAGGGGAGGGGGGAACGGGGGGAAGGGGGAGGGAGAGGGGAGGGAGGGGGGATGGGATGGGGGAAGGGGGGAGGGAGGGGGACCTCCCCTTTTCCCAGTACCCCTCTTTCCCCGTTGGGCCCGTCCTCGTAGGGTTTCCATTGTAACCGGGAGGAGGGGAGGGAGGGAGGGAGGGAGGTGTGGAGGGAGAAGGGGAGGGGGGGAGGGGAGGGGGGAAGGGGGAGGGAGAGGGTTAGGGGGGAGGGGGAGGGGGTAAGGGGAGGGAGGGGGACCTCCCCTTTTCCCAGTACCCCTCTTTCCCCGTTGGGCCCGTCCCCGTAGGGTTTCCTTTGTAACCAGAAGGGGGGGAGGGAGGGTGGAAGGAGGGGGGAGGGGGAGAGGGATGGAAGGGTGGAGGGAGGGGGGGAGGGATGGAGGGAAGGAGGGAGGGGGGGGAGTTAGGGGAGGAGGGGTGAGGGAGGTGGGGAGGGAGTTGGGGGGGAGGGAGTGGGGATGGAGGTGGGAAGGAGTGGGGAGGAAGGGGTTGAGGGGGGAAGGGGGGGGAGGGAGGGAATAGGGGCCCCATGCTGATCTGTGTATGTTAAGTGACTCGCACAACTTTAAAAAACTGGCAGTTGCTTTTCGCAACAATGTTGCAAACCATCTCACACAAGCATTGTGACGTCACAAGCTGAAGACCTTGAAAAAAAAGGTCAGAAAAAAAATTATGTAAATTTAAAACCGAGCTGATCTCTCATTGGTGCACGGGTGCCATTGTGACATCACGCGCTGAAGCCCCTTCAAGAAAAGGGTTAGAAATGAGAAATTTTAACTTTAATATCTCTCTAGCTTTAAAAAGGTAGCTTCAATTTGAACGAAAGTACTTACAATAGTTGCCCATGTTAATGGTGAATATGGCGGTACAAAAATCGTAGCGCTTTGGTGTACCGTCTGGGAGGAGTAGGGTTTGTAAGTTATGGACAGAAATCTTCGGAATCTTCCGTACAAACATACGGAATCTTCCGTATATACATACGGAATGTTGGACATCTGAGTTTTAGTAGTATACTAGACCGAGTGGGCCCGTTGGGCCCGTCCTCGTAGGGTTTCCATTGTAACCGGGAGGGGAGGAAAGGGGGAGGGTTGGGGGAGGGAAGGGGGAGGGAGGAGGGGAGGGAGGGGGGGAGGGGAGGGGGAGGGAGAGGGGAGGGAGGGGGTTAGGGGGGAGGGAGGGGGGAGAGGGGGGGATGGGAGGGGGGAGGGGAGGGGGGGAGGGAGGAGGGAAGGGGGGAGGGAGAGGGGGGGAGGTGGGTAGGGGGGAGGGAGGGAGGGGGACCTCCCCTTTTCCCAGTACCCCTCTTTCCCCGTTGGGCCCGTCCTCGTAGGGTTTCCATTGTAACCGGGAGGAGGGGAGGGCGGGAAGGGGGAGGGAGGGAGGAGGGAGGTGTGGAGGGAGGAGGGGAGGGGAGGGAGGGGGGAGGGGGGGAAGGGGAGGGGGGAAGGCGGGAAGGGGGAGGGAGAGGGAGAGGGGAGGGAGGGGGGATGGGATGGGGGAAGGGGGGAGGGAGGGGGACCTCCCCTTTTCCCAGTACTCCTCTTTCCCCGTTGGGCCCGTCCTCGTAGGGTTTCAATTGTAACCGGGAGGGGGGGAGGGAGGGTGGAAGGAGGGGGGAGAGGGATGGAAGGGTGGAGGGAGGGGGGGAGGGATTGGGGAGGGAGGGATGGAGGGAGGGGGGAGTTAGGGGGGAGGGGGGAGGGAGTTGGGGAGGGAGGGGGAGGAGGGGGGGAGGGAGTGGGGATGGAGGTGGGAAGGAGGGGGGATGAAGGTGTTGAGGGGGGAAGGGGGACCTCCCCTTTTCCCAGTACCCCTCTTTCCCCGTTGGGCCCGTCCTCATAGGGTTTCCATTGTAACCGGGAGGGGGGGAGGGAGGTGTGGAGGGAGGTGTGGAGGGAGGAGGGGAGGGGGAGGGAGGGGGGGGAGGGGAGGGGGGAAGGGGAGGGGGAAGGGGGGAGGGGGTAGGGGGGAGGGGAGGGAGGGGGACCTCCCCTTTTCCCAGTACCCCTCTTTCCCCGTTGGGCCCGTCCCCGTAGGGTTTCTATTGTAACCGGGAGGGGGGAGGGAGGATGGAAGGAGGGGGGAGGGGGAGAGGGATGGAAGGGTGGATTGATTGGGGGAGGGAGGGATGGAGGGAAGGAGGGAGGGGGGGAGTTAGGGGGGAGGTTTGAGGGAGGTGGGGAGGGAGGGGGAGGGAGTTGGGGAGGGAGGGGGAGGAGGGGGGGAGGGAGTGGGGATGGAGGTGGGAAGGAAGGGGTTGAGGGGTGAAGGGGGACCTCCCATTTTCCCAGTACCCCTCTTTCCCCCACCACCAAGCCCCCTCCGCAACGACCCCTGTTGTCCCCCTCCCCAGTCCCCATTCTCAGACCCCCCCCCCATTCTCTCTCTCCCCCAGACACACTCCAAGTGCTGTTTCGCAACACTTGCCCCGGTGGCCCACGAGCATAGAGGCCCCATGTTGATCTGTGTATGTTAAGTGACTTGCAATAAAAAAGACTACTTGAAAACAGTGGTTTAAAGTGGTTTAAAGTGCTGTTTTTGCTACATTCGCGGTCATTTAGTGCTTCTCACGACCACGGTCATTTAGTGCTTCTCACTGCGATCTGTTAGTGGTGCTTTTCGAAACAATGTAGCACCCATCTCAAACAAGCATTGGGAGGATGGGAGGGAGGGAAGGGGAGGGAGGGAGGAGAGAGGTGTGGAGGGAGGAGGGGAGGGAGGGGGAAGGGGAGGGGGGAACGGGGGGAAGGGGGAGGGAGAGGGGAGGGAGGGGGGATGGGATGGGGGAAGGGGGGAGGGAGGGGGACCTCCCCTTTTCCCAGTACCCCTCTTTCCCCGTTGGGCCCGTCCTCGTAGGGTTTCCATTGTAACCGGGAGGAGGGGAGGGAGGGAGGAGGGAGGTGTGGAGGGAGGAGGGGAGGGGGGGAGGGGAGGGGGGAAGGGGGAGGGAGAGGGTTAGGGGGGAGGGGGATGGGGGAGGGGGTAAGGGGAGGGAGGGGGACCTCCCCTTTTCCCAGTACCCCTCTTTCCCCGTTGGGCCCGTCCCCGTAGGGTTTCCTTTGTAACCAGAAGGGGGGGAGGGAGGGTGGAAGGAGGGGGGAGGGGGAGAGGGATGGAAGGGTGGAGGGAGGGGGGGAGGGATGGAGGGAAGGAGGGAGGGGGGGGAGTTAGGGGAGGAGGGGTGAGGGAGGTGGGGAGGGAGTTGGGGAGGAGGGGGGGAGGGAGTGGGGATGGAGGTGGGAAGGAGTGGGGAGGAAGGGGTTGAGGGGGGAAGGGGGGGGAGGGAGGGAATAGGGGCCCCATGCTGATCTGTGTATGTTAAGTGACTCGCACAACTTTAAAAAACTGGCAGTTGCTTTTCGCAACAATGTTGCAAACCATCTCACACAAGCATTGTGACGTCACAAGCTGAAGACCTTGAAAAAAAAGGTCAGAAAAAAAATTATGTAAATTTAAAACCGAGCTGATCTCTCATTGGTGCACGGGTGCCATTGTGACATCACGCGCTGAAGCCCCTTCAAGAAAAGGGTTAGAAATGAGAAATTTTAACTTTAATATCTCTCTAGCTTTAAAAAGGTAGCTTCAATTTGAACGAAAGTACTTACAATAGTTGCCCATGTTAATGGTGAATATGGCGGTACAAAAATCGTAGCGCTTTGGTGTACCGTCTGGGAGGAGTAGGGTTTGTAAGTTATGGACAGAAATCTTCGGAATCTTCCGTACAAACATACGGAATCTTCCGTATATACATACGGAATGTTGGACATCTGAGTTTTAGTAGTATATAGATAGATAGACTAGACCGAGTGGGCCCGTTGGGCCCGTCCTCGTAGGGTTTCCATTGTAACCGGGAGGATGGGAGGGAGGGAAGTGGGAGGGAGGGGGGGAGGGGAGGGTGGAGTGGAGGGGGGAGGGGAGGGGGAAGGAGGGGAGGGGGATGGGGAGGGAGAGGGGAGGGAGGGGGGTGGGGGGAGGGTCTATTTTACTTTAAAATAAACAGCGTTCTTTGTTGAAAAGGAAATAAACTTATCTATAGAGCATCAGCTTTTTAAAATAAATAAAATCAAACTTAATGAAAATCACATTCCTCATTTTAAATAAATGTCTTTGTTATAAATGAAATCAAACAGCGGGAGAGGCGACGGCGACTACACCTCCCGGCGGTCAGCGCTGCTGGGACGGGAGGGAGGGAGGGATGAGGGAGGGAGGAGAGTGGGGAGGGAGGGGTACCTCCCCTTTTCCCAGTACTCTTCTTTCCCAAACCACCAAGCCCCCTGTTGTCCCCCTCCCCAGTCCCCATTCTCAGACCCCCCCATTCTCTCTCCCCCAGATACACTCTTACTCTCCCCCCCCCTTTCCCCAGCACACCCCTTTCCCCGTTGGGCCCGTCCTCGTAGGGTTTCCATTGTAACCGTGAGGCAGGGAGGGAGGGGGGAGGGAGGGAAGAGGGAGGTGTGGAGGGAGGAGGGGAGGGGGAGGGAGGGGGAGGGGGGAAGGGGGGGAGGTGGAGGGAGGGGGGAGGGAGAGGGGGAGGGGTGGGGGGAAGGGGTGAGGGTGGAAGGGGGAGGGAGGGGGACCTCCCCTTTTCCCAGTACCCCTCTTTCCCCGTTGTGCCCGTCCTCGTAAGGTTTCCATTGTAACCGGGAGGGGAGTGGGGGGGAGGGAAGGGAGGAGGGAGGTGTGGAGGGGGGAGGGGAGGGGAGGGGGGAAGGGGCAAGGGGGAGGGAGAGGGGAGGGAGGGGGTAGGGAGGGGGGAAGGGGGGAGGGAGGGGGACCACCCGTTTTCCCAGTACCCCTCTTTCCCCGTTGGGCCCGTCGTCGTAGGGTTTCCATTGTAACCGGGAGGAGGGGAGGTAGGGAAGGGGGAGGGAGGGAGGAGGGAGGTGTGGAGGGAGGAGGGGAGGGGGAGGGAGGAGGGGAGGGGGAGGGAGGGGGAAGGGGGAGGAGGGAGAGGGGAGGGAGGGGGGTAGGGGGGAGGGAGGAGGGAGGTGTGGAGGGAGGAGGGGAGGGGGAGGGGGAGGGAGGGGGGAGGGGAGGGGGGAGGGAGAGGGGGAGGGGGAGGGAGGGAGCGTGTAAGGGGGAGGGTGGGGGACCTCCCCTTTTCCCAGTACCCCTCTTTCCCCGTTGGGCCCGTCCTCGTAGGGTTTCCATTGTAACCGGGAGGAGGGGAGGGAGGGAGGAGGGAGGTGTGGAGGGAGGAGGGGAGGGGGGAAGGGGGAGGGAGAGGGTTAGGGGGGAGGGGGAGGGGGGAGGGGAGGGGAGGGAGAGGGACCTCCCCTTTTCCCAGTACCCCTCTTTCCCCGTTGGGCCCGTCCCCGTAGGGTTTCCTTTGTAACCAGAAGGGGGGAGGGAGGGTGGAAGGAGGGGGGAGGGGGAGAGGGATGGAAGGGTGGAGGGAGGGGGGGAGGGATGGAGGGAAGGAGGGAGGGGGGGGAGTTAGGGGAGGAGGGGTGAGGGAGGTGGGGAGGGAGTTGGGGAGGAGGGGGGGAGGGAGTGGGGATGGAGGTGGGAAGGAGTGGGGAGGAAGGGGTTGAGGGGGGAAGGGGGGGGAGGGAGGGAATAGGGGCCCCATGCTGATCTGTGTATGTTAAGTGACTTGCACAACTTTAAAAAACTGGCAGTTGCCTTTCGCAACAATGTTGCAACAATCTCACACAAGCATTGTGACGTCACAAGCTGAAGATGTAAATTTAAAACCGAGCTGATCTCTCATTGGTGCACGGGTGCCATTGTGACATCACGCGCTGAAGCCCCTTCAAGAAAAGGGTTAGAAATGAAAATTAAACTTTAATATCTCTCTAGCTTTAAAAAGGTAGCTTCAATTTGAACGAAAGTACTTACAATAGTTGCCCATGTTAATGGTGAATATGGCGGTACAAAAATCGTAGCGCTTTGGTGTACCGTCAGGGAGGAGTAGGGTTTGTAAGTTATGGACAGAAACTCTTCGGAATCTTTGCGTACATACACATATACATCCATACATACGGAATGTTGGACCGCAGAGTTTTAGTATTATACTAGACCGAGTGGGCCCGTTGGGCCCGTCCTCGTAGGGTTTCCATTGTAACCGGGAGGGGAGGAAAGGGGGAGGGTTGGGGGAGGGAAGGGGGAGGGAGGAGGGGAGGGAGGGGGGGAGGGGAGGGGGAGGGAGAGGGGAGGGAGGGGGGTAGGGGGGACGGAGGGGGGAGAGGGGGGGATGGGAGGGGGGAGGGGAGGGGGGGAGGGAGGAGGGAAGGGGGGGAGGGAGAGGGGAGGGAGGTGGGTAGGGGGGAGGGAGGGAGGGGGACCTCCCTTTTCCCAGTACCCCTCTTTCCCCGTTGGGCCCGTCCTCGTAGGGTTTCCATTGTAACCGGGAGGAGGGGAGGGCGGGAAGGGGGAGGGAGGGAGGAGGGAGGAGTGGAGGGAGGAGGGGAGGGGAGGGAGGGGGGAGGGGGGGAATGGGAGGGGGGAAGGGGGGAAGGGGGAGGGAGAGGGAGAGGGGAGGGAGGGGGGATGGGATGGGGGAAGGGGGGA
>NC_135983.1:67116-86967 GCF_053455715.1 Rhinoraja longicauda | reverse complement strand
CCCCTCTCTCCCTCCCCCTCCCCCTCTCTCTCTCCCTCTCTCTCCCCCCTCTCTCCCCCATTGAGCATGAGGGGATCCCTACCACATTCCACCCCTGTCGAGGCTGGTGATCCACGACTAGTGTCCTCTGTGCCGGAGGTTGCCCTTCGTCCCAGGGGCCTTCTGAGGGTGTTATCTCACCAGTTGTTGGGGTTGGCTGCCCTGGGAATGTGTCCCCTGGGATGGAGGACGAGCAGGGACAATCCCGAAGGGGGGGTCTCGGCTGTAGGGGTGGTTTCCCAGCCTGTGCTCCTCATTAGAGCTACAAGAGTGGCTGAGGGGTGTGCTGCCCCACAGGCTGAGGAAGTAGGGGAGAGTCCAGAAACACCGGCTCCTTCAGTGGGCCCCAGTGAGGTTACTCCCCTGGTGGTGGGGGCTGGAGATTCTCTGGGTGATGCTGGGGGAGTGGGTTCCCTGGGTGCGGAGGGGGACGGGGCTGTTGCGGGTCGTGTCCCTCAGTCGGATTCCGGGGGTGAAGGTGGACCGCGGGCCCTGGGGCCCAGGCCCAGTTGTAGGGGGGCGGTGAGAGTGTGCAGGAGCCTGGCCATTCACTGGCTGGCTCAGAGGTGTCAGGGCTCTCCCTCGACACTGATCCCGGGGGTGGGATCATGCGTGATGTAGCCAGCTTACACAGTGAGGAGTGTGAGCTGGCAGCCAGCGGCAGTCTGCCGAACATGGACCATGACCTTGAGTGCAGTGGGGGGAGGGGGAAGATGTTGCTTCAGGTGTCAGTGGGTTGGCAGAATGCCCGTATACCAGTGCTGTGTCTCGAGCAGCCAGTATCTGGGAGATTCGAGAGTTTCTGAAACAACACCAGCGCAGTAGGAGCAAAGTGCGGAGAGTTGCCGAACGTTGGCCAGACCTGGGGGGAACTTAGTGTTATCTTTCTCAGTAAGGATAGTGGTCTTTTTGAGCCTGAAAAACGTCAATTCGGGGAATTTTTGAAGCTCCTAAGAGGGAGGGGCTCCACTCCCACAAGGAGTGGGAAGAAAAAACCGTAGTGTGTCTTCAACTTGAAGTTCACAGTAGCTAGCTTAAACATAAACGGCGGAAGGGGTTCCTTGGTAGATTTCACCATCTATCGGTCCTCAGAGAGGGGAAGTATGCAGTGAGGTTTCTGTAAGAGACGCACACCGTTGTTAATGACGAGCCCACCTGGGTCCTGAAGTGGGAGGGGGGGGTCTACATGAGCCACCTCGGCACAAAGTCAAGTGGGTTGGCCTTCCTGTTGGCCCCAACTTTCCAGCCAGAGATTGTGAAGGTGCAGGAAGTTTTTCTTTAAAATCTTTTTATTAAATTTCAAAAAAATGATAAGCATAACAGTTATATTGATACGTTGGGATCAGGATTATATTAACAACAAATGTAGCCTTAATATAAATCCAGTTTCAAAATACATAAAGGGTATAGACCTCCCAGTCTCTATGTAATTATAGATAAAAGGTTAAAGAGAACATATATATATATTTTTTTTTAAATATAAAAAGAAGAAAAAAAGAAGTTTTTTTTTTACCCCCCTAAACTAAAATAAGCAAACATACAAAAAAACAAAACAAAACAGAATCTGGGCTGCAAAAAACAACATGTCAACATGTCTACCCTGTTTGTCGTTAAATCTGTTCCACCAAATAAAGGTAAAATAATATTATAACGGCTGGAGAGGGAACTACTTATATTATGTGAAAATATTGAATAAGCCTTCCCCAAGTCATATCAAATTTAATCGAGGGTTCAACAATATCACTCCTAATTTTTTCTAAATTTAAACATGATATCGTTTCAGAATGCCAATGGAGTGTGGTGGGAGGATTGGAGTCTTTCCATTTAAATAAAATAGATCTTCTGGCAATTAATGTAGTAAAAGCAATCAACCGACGGGCTGAAAGGGACAGATGAATGGAATCTATCATTGGTAGCCCAAAAATTGCAGTGATAGGATGAGGTTGTAAATCAATACCTAAAACTACAGAAATAGTATCAAAAATTTCTTTCCAATATTTTTCCAAAAGTGAGCAAGACCAAAACATATGAGTCAGCGAAGCCACCTCAGAATTACGTTTATCACAAGTAGGATTTATATCACCATAAAAACGCGCTTACTTATCTTTTGACATATGTGCTCTGTGAACCACCTGAAATTGTATCAGAGCGTGTCTTACACACATTGAAGAGGTATTGACTAATTGAAGAATCCTCTCCCATTTCTCAATAGGTAAAGAAATTTGAAGTTCTCTTTCCCAATCATTCTTAATTTTTATCAGATGTGCCTACTTGCAATTTCAAAATCAACTCATAGATAGCCGATATTAACCCTTTCTGATAAGGATTCAAGTGTAAATGTTTCTATAATTTCAGTTTGATGTGATAATGGAAAAGATGGTAAAGTAGCCTTCAAAAAATGTCTAATTTGCAAATACCTATAAAAATGTGAATTAGGCAAATTATATTTATTGAACAGTTGTTCAAAAGACATAAAACAGCCGTCTAAAAACAAATCACAAAAAGATACTAATCCCTTCCTCTTCCATAGCAGAAATGCTTGATCAATACTGGAGGGTTGAAAGAAAAAATTAGATATGTACGTCTCCCTTGGGGGGGATTTCAATTGTACCCTTGAGGCACGAGATCGCTCTGGTATTCAGTGTGCCCCTGCAGTAGTGAAGAAGTTGAGAGGTGTGATTGAATCTTTTGAGTTGGTTGTCAGAGTGGCGGAATCTCCACCCTGATACCAACGTGTTTTCGCGGAGGTTTGAGGGGGGTGGTTCCCGTATCGATCGTGTGTACATCTCCAGAGCGTATGTCTCCCGGATCTCGGCGGTCTCTATGCGGCCGGTGCCATGTTCGGACCACTGCCTGGTGCGAGTGGGCTTTATCTCAGCGTGCACACGGGCTGGGTCCGCGTACTGGCACTTTAATAACCAGCTGCTGGAGGATCACCGAGTCTTTCAGACGGTTTTGGATGAAGTGGAGAGAGAGGCAGAGGGGCTTCCCTTCCCTTAAGCAGTGGTGGGATGTGGGAAAGGCTTACATCTGTCTTTTCTGTCAGGACTACACGGGAGGGTCGACCAGAAGGCGGGACGCGGCGGTCGAGCGACTCGAGAAGGAGTTACTCGACACAGAGTCTCGCTTGGGTCGGATCGGTGAGGACTCCTGTGAGTGGGGAGAGTTTCAGGGGAGGAAGGAAGCGCTGAGGGACCTGCAGCTTGAGCGGTCCCGAGGTGCTTACGTGAGGTCGCGAGTCCAGATGCTGCACGATCTGGACCGAGCTTCACCTTTCTTTTTCTCTCTGGAGAAAGGGCGAGGAGCCCGCAAACAGCTCGTCGAGCTGCTCACGGACGATGGCTCCTCGGTCACAGACCCAGAGGGGATCAGTGCGTTAGTTCGGTCCTTTTATGGAACTCTGTTCTCCGCGGATGGGTTCATAATAATAATAATAATATATTCCTTTATTCGTCCCACACCGGGAAAATTTACAGTATTACAGCAGCAAAGTGGATAGCAAGAGAGCAAGAGATCATTTATTATAAATAAAAGATACATAAATTGTCATCAGTATTCTGTGTGTTCCTAGCTGTTATTGTTGACTCGTCTGCTGGGAGCAGTGCTGGTTGCGCAGTTTCACAGCAGCGAGAAGGAAGGACCTCCTTTATCTGTCCTTCATGCACTTGGGGTGAAGGAGTCTGTCACTGAAGGAGCTACTCAGTGCAGTGACAGTGTCCTGCATGGGGTGGGAGTCGTTGTCCAGCAGCGATGTTAGCTTTGCCATCATCCTCCTCTCTCCCACCACCTGCACTGAGTCGAGGGGGCAACCCAGGATAGAGCTGGCCTTCCTTACCAGCTTGTCGAGTCTCTTCCCTTCCGCCACTGAGATGCTGCTGCTCCAGCAGACCACTCCATAGAAAATGGCCGATGCCACCACCGTGTTGTAGAAGGTCCCTAGGAGTGCCCCCTGCACTCCAAAGGACCTGAGTCTCCTCAGCAGATAAAGTCTGCTCTGGCCCTTTCTGCATAGCGCATCGGTGTTTTCAGTCCAGTCCAGCTTATTGTTGAGGTAGACAACCAGGTACATAAGAATCCACCCTCTCGATGTCCATTCCCTGGATGTTCACCGGTGTCGGGGGGACCTGGCTGCGCCTGCGGAAATCTACCACCATCTCCATGGTTTTCGCCGTGTTGATCCGGAGGCAGTTCCGCTGGCACCAGTCCACAAACTCCTTGATCAGTTCTCTGTACGCCCTGTCCTCGTCGCCCGCGATGAGGCCGACGATGGCAGAGACGTCAGAGAACTTCTGTAGATAGGAGTTTGCAGAGCTGTGCCTGAAATCCGAAGTGTACAGGGTGAACAAGAATGGAGCTAGCACTGTTCCCTGCGGAACCCCAGTGCTGCAGACCACCCTGTCGGAGACCAGGTCCTTTGTCCTCACATACTGTGGTCGGTTGGTGAGGTAGTCCAGAATCCAGGATGTGAGGGGGGTATCCACTCCTGTGCGCTCCAACTTGCCCCCCAGAAGCCCCGGCTGGATGGTGTTAAATGCACTGGAGAAATCAAAGAACATGATTCTCACTGCTATCCGGCCTCTCCAGGTGTGAAAGAGCTCCGTTCCATAGGTAGATGATGGCGTCCTCCACCCTGATGCGAATCTGGTAGGCGAATTGCAGCAGATCCATTGATGGTCTCACCTGGGGGCGGAGATGGGCGAGGACCAGGCGCTCCAGTGTCTTCATCAGGTGCGATGTCAGTGCCACCGGCCTGTAGCTGTTGAGTTCCTTCAGGCGCGGCGTCTTTGGTACCGGTACCACGCAGGATGTTTTCCACAGCTGTGGAACTCTCCCCAGTTTCAGGCTCAGATTGAAGACATGCTCCACTATTCCGCACAGCTGGTCTGCACAGGACTTGAGAAGCCTCAAACTGATGCTGTCCGGATCAGCCGCCTTCCTCGTATTGATCTTCCTGAGCTAATTTCTCACGTGGTCTGTGGAGAAAGACAGATTGGAGCACAGGGGCTGGGTGCTCACGGGTGTGAGAGGAGGAGGGAGTGTGGGGGGGGGGGAGGGTGGTGTGGGGGGAGGAGGCGGGAGTGTGCGGGGGGGGTGGTGGTGTGGGGGGGGGGAGGTGGCGGGGTTGGGGTTGGGGCAGGAGAAGCAGAAGCAATGGGTGGTGACTGTGACCCAAGTGCTGTGGGATGGGAGGTGGGGCAGTGTACTGAGCGTGCAGACAAGGGGGGCTGCAGCAGGGGTGACTGGACCGGGGGAGGGGTAGGTGACTGATCGAACCCGTTGAAGAAAAGGTTCACGCATTTCTGGTCCCCCACGGCCCGAGAGACTGGTTCCTTGTACCCAGAGATGGTTTTGAAGCCTGTCCAGACTCCACTGATGTTGTTCCTCTGCAGCTGGTCCTCCATCTCCTTCATGTAGCTGTTTTTCCCCTCTCTGATCTTCCTCCTCAGCTCATTTTGCACAGCCTTCAGCTCCTCCTTATTTCCTGACATAAAGGCCCTCTTTTTCTCCTTAAGGAGATCCTTTATGTCAGGGTTGACCCAGGGTTTGTTGTTGGAGAAACACCGTACAGTCCTGGTGGGTACAGTGTTCTCCACACAGGTTAATATAGTCCGTGATGCACTGGGTGAGACCGGCAATGCCCTCCCCATGGGGATCACAGAGTTCCTCCCACACAGTTGTTTCGAAACAGTCTCTCAGAGCCTCCTCTGTCTCCTCGGACCATCCTCTAACTGTGTGGGTCACCGCTGGTTGCCTGTGCACGAGAGGTTTGTACACGGGCTGGAGATGGATCATGTTGTGGTCAGATCTCCCCGGGGGGGGAGGGGTGGGGAGGGGTGCTGAGTTATACGTCTCCTTGGTGTTGGCATAGAATAAGTCCAGTATTTTGTTGCCTCTGGTGTGGTAGGTGACCTACTGGGTGAACGTGGGCAGAGTGGATGATGGGGGTGCCTGGTTGAAGTCCCCGGAGATTAGAAAGTGGGCGTGTGGGTGCTGTGTTTGCAACCTGCTCACAGCTGAGTGCAGGACATCATAGGCTGTGTAGCCATTAGCAGAGGGGGCTATCACAACAACATGTGAGACTTCTCTCGGTAGATAGTAAGGCCTCACGCTAACAGCTAACAGCTCGATGTCCCTGCAGTAGAGCTGCTCTTTAACAGTGATGTGCCCAGGGTTACACCATCGATCATTTACAAACACAGTCAGCCCTCCTCCTTTTCTCTTCCCACTCTCCACTGTTCTGTCCGCCCGCCTCAGGTGAAAACCGCCCAGTGAGGCGTTCGTGTCCGGAGTTAACGTGTTCAGCCAGGTCCCTGTAAACAGCACGATGCTGCACTCCCGATACTCCCTCTGTCCTGGGTCAACCGTGTTCAGCCAGGTCCCTGTAAACAGCACGATCCTGCACTCCCGATACTCCCTCTGTCCCAGGTCAACCATGTTCAGCCAGGTCCCTGTAAACAGCACGATGCTGCACTCCCGATACTCCCTCTGTCCCAGGTCAACCATGTTCAGCCAGGTCTCTGTAAGCAGCATGACGCTGCACTCCCGATACTCCCTCTGTCCCGGGTCAATGCTGCCAACTCCTCCATCTTGTTGGGGAGAGATCTTACATTTCCCATAACGATGGACGGGAGCATCTGTAGCATCTCCCCCCGGCTCCACGTGGGATCCCAGCACGGCCCCCTCGTCTCCTCCTCCTCAGCTCACAGGGGATGTCAGGTCTCTCCTGGGGCTACAGCAGCACTAACAGCTGCTCCCTCCTGTGGACAACAGGCCCCTGGCTCCACGCGGGATCTCCGCACACAGTAGGTGAAAAAAGTCATGCAACAACGGCTTTAGTCTCCATACCGTGCTAAAGTTACACTAAACTAATACACAAGAATAGTGATAGAAATAACTTAACTAACTACTAAGAAAGAGAAAAAACACTAATCAGTGAGCAGGAGCTGCTGCAATGGCTGCCGCACAGGGAGGCACCATCTTGGAAGCGGGGAGGTTCAGCGGGTCCTGTGGGAGGGTCTACCAACCAGGTGTTTGAACAGCATGATGACCCCTTATCATTGGAGGAGGTGACTGGTGCCCTGCACCAGCTCAGGAGGGGTAAGTCCCCTGGGCTGGATGGGCTGACGGTTGAGTTTGTTAGAGCCTTCTGGGATGTCCTGGGGGGCGACTACATGAAGGTTCTGGGGGAGAGCCTGGCGACCAGGGAGATGCCCCTCTCGTGGCGCAGGGCAGTCGTTGTCCTGCTGCCCAAGAAGGGCGAACTCCGCCTGTTGAAGAACTGGCGCCCGGTCTCTCTCCTCTGTCCCACCCAGACCAGTCCTATTCAGTCCCTGGTCGGTCCATCCAAGACAACATCCACTTGGTTAGGGACCTGATCCATCTGGCCCAGTGCACTGGTCAGTCAGCTGCTTTTCTATCCCTGGATCAGGAGAAGGCTTTTGACAGGGTGGACCATGATTACCTCTTCAGGACACTGCAAGCGTTCGGATTACGACCGCATTTTGTGGCCCGGGTCCAGCTTTTGTACACCGAGTGTCTCGTGAAGATTAACGGTGCATTGTTGGCTTCCATTCGCTTTGGGAGGGGGGTACGCCAGGGGTGCCCCATGTCTGGGCAGTTGTACTCGGTCTGTGTGGAGCCATTCCTGTGTCTTCTTCGGAGGCGGTTGGCAGGCCTGGTTCTACCAGGACCGGGGGTGGAGGTGGTTCTCTCGGCCTATGCCGATGATGTACTTCTTACGTTTACTGATCCTGTTGACCTGCGGAGGATGCGTGAATGCCAGCAGGTGTTCTCAGCTGCATCGTCCGTCGTGCTCCGGACTTCTAGTGGGCCAGTGGCAGGTGGACTCCCTGCCGGAGGAGATGAAAGATTATGCGTGGAGCACCACGCACCTCCTCTACCTGGGGATCTACCTGAGTCCCACTGAAGATGCTTGGCCGGAGAACTGGCAGGAGCTAGAGACGAAAGTCGTCGCCCGGCTGGGACGCTGGTCAGGCTTGCTTAGGGTTATTTCTTTCCAAGGTAGGGTGCTGGTCATAAACCAGCTGGTAGCCTCAATGTTATGGTACCAGCTGGCCACTCTTGTCCTGCCCTCTATCTTTGTAACCACAATACAGAAGAGGCCAGTGGATTTATTTTGGGGAGGGAGGAAACACTGGGTCTCAGCAGCAGTCCTGAGTCTCCCGTTAGAGGAGGGTGGCCAGTCCTTGGTATGCGTGCGTACCCAGGTGGCGGCTCTCCGTCTCAGGATTCTGCGGAGGTACGTGTACGCGGAGCACCCTCCCAGGTGGCACACTCTGGCCACGTATTTTTCCCGCCAGGGCCGTTGATGGCTTTGTGGCTCACAGTGGCGGGCATCAGACGACCCGCCACACGGGGCCTGATGAGCTTCTACTGCGATGTGTTGAGTGACGAATTTGGTCATCTTCAGTCAGCGCGTTGCTCCTCAGGGGGAGGGGGTGTTGTGGCTGCGAGGGGGGCCGGTCTTCACCCTGTCACGGTGGGTGTCGAGGAGAGGCGTGTGCTTGGCGTGATTCTGGCCGAGCTTACCGCCGGAATTGCTCATTGGGCCCAGGCTCTGGAATATTTCCCGGGAGCCAGCCCCACACAACTTGAGCCACCTCTCCCAGATGCCCAGCGTGCCGTTCCGTGATGCAGGCAGACGTTTACTGTATTGGATGCTCCGGCACACTCTGCACCTCCTCGCCTTTGTCTTCCGTCCGGATACGCCTTGGCGATCCGTGTTGCCACCTGTTGGCGGGGGTGGTCCCCAGTGGAGGTCTCTCTACAAGGGAGTCCTCCCCCTTTACATCGGGGACCTGGGGTGGAGAGTATTGCACAGAGCCGTGGTGTGTAATACATTTTTGAGCCGGTTCACGGACTCACCGGCCGTTTGTATTTTCTGCGGCGAGGAAGAGTCCATGTTCCACATGTACATGGAGTGTGTGAGGTTGCTGCCCCTGTATGAGTATCTGAAGGGGTTGCTCCTCAAATTTTGGCTGCATTTCAGTCCTACGATCCTGGTGTTTGGGCTCGGGGCTGGGAGTGGGGAGGGCCGATCGGGAGGGTGGGATTTCCCTGCCGGTTTGCTCCTGGGCCTGGCCAAGATGGCCGCTCCTGGGCCTGGCCAAGATGGCCATTCGTGGGTCCAGGCAGCGGGCGGTCGATGGTCTTGCCAGAGTGGGCTGCCTCCCCCTTTTCCGGGCCTACGTCCGTGCGCGCGTGTCTCTGGAGGCCTTCCGTGAACGCTGGTCACCGCGGGGGGTTGAGAGCATTGTAAATAATGAAGGCAACATTGTATTATAATGATTACTTGATGTTTTGTAACCTCTGATTGTGGTTTTGATGTGATGTATCATGTGTTTGTGCTGAATAAAGTCATTGAAAAGAAAAAGAAAAAAAAAGAAAGAAAAAAAAATAAAATAAAAGAGAGAGAGAGAATCCTCCCCTTTTACATTGGGGACCTGGGGTGGAGAGTGTTACACAGAGCCGTGGTTTGTAATAAATTTTTGAGCCGGTTCACGGACTCGCCGGCCACCTGCGTCGAGGAAGAGTCCGTGTTCCACATGTACACGGAGTGTGTGGGGTTCCACATGTACACGGAGTGTGTGGGGTTCCACATGTACACGGAGTGTGTGGGGTTCCATGTGTACACGGAGTGTGTGGGGTTCCACATGTACACGGAGTGTGTGGGGTTCCACATGTACACGGAGTGTGTGAGGTTGCTGCCCCTGTATGAGTATCTGAAGGGGTTGCTCCTCAGGTTTTGGCTGCATTTCAGCCCTACGATCCTGGTGTTTGGGAACAGGGCAGGGAGTGGGGAGGGCCGATCGGGAGGGTGGGATCTCTCTGTCGGTTTGCTCCTGGGCCTGGCCAAGATGGCCATTCACGGGTCCAGGCAGCGGGCGGTCGATGGTCTTGCCAGAGTCGGCTGCCTGCCCTTCTTCCGGGCCTATGTCCTTTTGTCAGACAGATGTAATATCTGTCCCAACAACTGTTCCCTCGCCTTCATCCAGAGACCCCAACGGCCAAAGAGGTCCACGTGCACCTCCTCTTTCCCTCGCTCTGGTTTTTGATTTCATTCCTCTTCTCTTTAACTGACATAATTTCGTTCCACTTTGATATCTAACATTTGTCATTAGCTCCACTCATCTGTGAATACACCCCGCCCAAAAGTTATAGTTTCAACCAATCATACAGTGCGGGAAAAGACGCTTCCACCCAATCGGCCCAATCAAGACACTTCGCCTACCTGCCTTTGAACTATAATTCTCTAAACCTTTCATGTGCAGATTACTTTCACCTATTGTTATTCTTCATCCCTCAACTACCTCATCTGGCAGCTCGTTCTATATACCCACCACATACTGTGGGAAAAGGCTGTCGCCTGATCTATCTATTAACTCTTTCCCCTTTCACCTTAAAGCTGTGATTTTTGATCTCTCTATTCTGGGTGAAAGTCTCTATCGATTCACCCTTGCTAGTCCCGTCATGAACAACCACCTTTATAAGATCACTGCAGCTTCCTGCGCTCCAAGGAGTAATGTCTTAGCCTCCCCAACCTCTCCCCTAGCAGAGGCACTCAGGTCTTGGCAACATCCTCGTAATGCTTTCTGCACCCTTTCCAATTTTAACGCCTGTCTTTCACTGTAAAATTCCTGCCCTGATTGGACTTCTCAAAATGCAACACCTCGCAGTTTTGTACGCATTAAACTCCGTCCACCATTCCTCCGCCCCCTTGCCCAGCTGATTAATATCCTCAAGGTCGGTTTATTGTCACAATTTGCATATCATTTAACCAATGAAAATATCAGGTCCTGATTTATACCAGCTCTTCACCTTCCCAATTAAGGTACAGTGAAATGTGAGTTACCATACAGCCATACTAAGTGAAAAGCAACAAGACACACAACCACATAAACGTTAACATAAACACCCACCACAGTGGATTCCACATTCCTCACTGTGATGGAAGGCAATACAATTCAAGCTGCTTCCTCTTGTTCTTGTTCTCCTGCGGTCGGGGCAGTCAAAGCATCCGTGGCAGCCGACGATTGAAGCCCCTGTCGGGGTGATCGAAATTCCCGCGTTGGGGCGGTTGAAACTCTCTCGCCGGCATGGAGCACCTGAATCGGCCTCTTCTTACCAGAGACCCCACCCTTCACGATGCTAAAGTCCACAGGCCCTGCGGTTGGAACCCAAGATACTAGAGTACCAAGATAGACCACTCAACTCTGAAAACGTAGTAGGGCATGGGTACATTTCAGCACCATTTTAGTAAGCAGATTCTGTGTGCTAGACTGGGCAGTGTTCACAACGCTGCGATTTCTTCGTATATAAAATGTTTGCAAACAATTATTTTTGTTCAACTTCTTGGATAAGTTGATAGTTGACATTTAAAACTATTTCTTGAAGAGTTGCTGCTTCGTGATCTTTAAACTTTGGATGTTACTGATTGAATGTTTGCATTAGAGATCCACCCTGTATCTGGCCAATTGATCATTTTTAATGAACTGTTCTTCTTTGCTTTCTATGTTAATTTTAATTTCACCTCCACGAACTATCTCTTTTTGTTTTATTTTTTAAAGTCACAGAAGCAGAGATCAGGCATTTGCAAACTACTGTATCCACAATATAATTGAAAAGACATTTAACTTTATACTTAGAACCAAGAAAATTTCAATTGGTGAATTGATTAGTTAAAAACCCTTGACACCCACTAAAATGACCAATGCCGCCTGTTGTGGTACCAGAAGCATGAATCCAATTCAAATAGACACAATGGTGGGGTAAATCACCGGGTCAGGCAGCATCTCTGGATAAAAAGGATGGGTGATGTTTCAGGTTGGGACCCTTCTTCAGACAAGGGGGGGAAGGTGAAGAGCTGGTATAAATCAGAACCTCATCTTTTCATTGGTTAGCTGACATGCGAAACAGTGCAACCCTGTATATCTCGCACACAAAATGATGTAAATCTTACCATGAATGACAGAAATAAAAAGTGTTATCCTTGTTTATGAAGTTCATTTTTGAATGATGTCAATTTGAAGGGGGTTGGTGCAATATACTGCTAACCCACAAATGTGCCGTTATGAGATATTCACATTTGAAAAATCCATAAATCACAAAAAAAACAAGGTGCCTATGTTATTTGGCCAACTTATCGGTTGAATTTAAATATGAAATATTTACAGGTTGTTGGGTAGTGGGTAAGGATCGTGTTAATGCATGTAACTCATTTTTCACAAAAGGGAGGGTTAGCACTATATTGCACTGATCCCCTCAATTATGTATTAAAATGCAAAACTAAACTATGGTAGTGTACGTTATTCATGTCTAAATCTAGCACTTCTGTATCAGTGTGGGTATGTATGCATTACATTTTATTACACTAATATAGAATGATAAGAATGAAAAAATATCTTGACTTGTGTTCATAGTTATTTTATTCACAATATTAAGGTTTCTGGAAATAAGTTTGATGTCACTGACTGCGAATGGTGTGGGTCGGCACTAATAAAATGTGAGAGAACAGTGATCATGATAGGGAGAACCATGTGCTGAGAAGTGTGTGCATGACTGATTATATATCTATATATGGAGAGAGAGAGAGAGAGAGAGAGAGAGAGAGAGAGAGAGAGAGAGAGAGAGAGAGAGAGAGAGAGAGAGAGAGAGAGAGAGAGAGAGAGAGTGAAAAAAAGGTTGCTAAACAAATAATTAGAGGAAAACACAAGAAATAAACTATATATATATATGTGTGTATATAGGACAAATGGTACAAATGGAAGGTATCACAAAATGCTGGAGTAAAACTCAGCAGGCCAGGCATCATCTCTGGAGAGAAGGAATGCTGACATTTCAGGTCGAGACCCTTCTTCAGACTAATGTCAGGGGGGAGCGGGACAAAAAAAGGGTGTAGGTGGGGACAGGAAGACAGTGGGAGAACTAGGAAGGGGAGGGGAAGAGAGGGACAGAGGAACTATCTAAAGTTAGAGAAGTCACTGTTCATACCACTGGGCATATTTAGCTTGGGTAGCTTACATCCCAGCGGTATGAACAATGACGTACACAACCATGCTAACGATCCCAGATCAGACTCTATCTATCCATTCCCCACAGAATCCTCTCCAGTAACGTACCTATCAGAGATGATAGATCTATAATTCGCAAGCGTTTTAGTTTAGAGATACAGCGCGGAAACAGGCCCTTCGAGTCCAAGTCCGAGTCCGCACCGACCAGCGATCCCCGCACATTAACACTATCCTACACACACAAGGGACAATTTACAATTATACCAATCCAATGAACCCACCTGCATGATTTGGAGTGTAGGAGGAAACCGAAGGTCTCGGAGAAAACCCACGCGGGTCACGGGGAGAACGTACAAACCCCGAACAGACGTGGTTGGGATCAAACCCGGGTATCCATCGCTGTAAGGCAGCAACTCTACCGCTGCCCCACCGTGCCCCCCCACCGTGCCACCCCACCGTGCCCCCCCACCGTCCCACCCCACCGTCCCACCCCACCATGCCACTCTACCGTGCCACCCCACCGTGCCACCCCACCGTGCCACCCCACCGTGCCACCCCACTGTGCCCCCCCACCGTGCCACCCCACCGTGCCACTCTACCGTGCCACTCTACCGTGCCACTCTACCGCTGCCCCACTGTCCCACCCCACCGTCCCACCCTTTTCGTGCTGCCTTTCTGAGCCCCGAAATTTCGCCTATCCACAGATGCCGCCTGACCCGCTGAGTTGTTTCGCATTTTGTGTTTCTTCAGGATCCCAGGGTTGTTTGGCTGCAAAAGGATTCCTAAGGATTCGCTCCCGTATCTCCTGGCCCATTCTTTCCCATCACCCTGGATCGCTCTCTCTCTCTTTCTCTCTCTCTCTCTCCTCGACTTGACACTCCCTTCTGCTGATCGGCCCGCTGGCAGTAGATGTAGACGTTGATTGGGTGGACAAAGGTCAAGGATACCAGAACGACAAATGCGACATTCATCTAAGTTAGAATGGAGTTAATGAAGAGAGAGATTGTCAGTCTCAGAGCAGAACACAGCCCAGAGCCCACATCGGGTTACCTCTCGGCCTTAGCTTTTGAACAAAGAACATAGAAGTGGACAGCACAGGGACAGGGCCGTCTATTTACACACATGGTGTGCCTTCCACGTACCCACCACCCTCTGTGCACAAATGAAACCGCACATCCCCTTTAAACGTCGTCCGTCTTGCACAGCGCAAACCGTTGACGGTTGGACATACCTATCACGTCCAGGGATTTGCCTTCTTTATGTATGAACGTCCTGTACAATCTGTCACTTTCACTCCATCACTCCAAATTAGCACCGCTCTATCCCCTGTGAACATTTCCCCATGTCTCCCAGATTAGTCATCCAGTCGCCCAAATAGGCACTTCGGTCCACATTATTAACCCCATGAGCTGGCCCCATTTACCTACATTTATCCCATAACCTCCTCAACATTTCCCGTCCGTACACCTGTCCAAAGTCCTAGTTGTGTCTGCTTCTATCAATTCTGCTGGCAGCTCATTCCAGATACGAACAACACCGAGTGAAAATATCGCCCTGAATGAAGCCCCTATTCAATCTGCCCCTCTCACTTTAAACCTATGTTCCCTACCCTAGAAAACAAAGATTGTGATCGTTCACGTTATCCATGTCCCTCGTGATCTGGCCTTTAAATCTTGGTCATCTGTCTCCTACACGCCAAAGACAAAAGTCCCAGCCTTTACTATCGCTCCATAGAACTAAAGCCCACAATCCCTGCTACGTCTGTCTCTCGCCTTCGATATTTATGATCCCTCCATCCTCGACACAGAAATCCGGGTCTCCCGATATAGTAGGGAAAAACGTTCCTCCGATTTGGTCTACATTTGTCTAGCCATTGATCCATCCCCACTCTAAGGAGGACGGCGTTATCTCCACAGACACGTCCAGTCATTTATTCGCCACCAAGAAGCCAAAGCCTTCACGCATTTGGCGAGAGTTTAAGGGTTTCATGATTGTATGTCAATCCGTCGCTTTGTACCATTGGGTCACAGGAGCGTCATAAAGTTGTACAAAGCAGAAACACCTTTGCATTCTGCGCTAGTTACATTTATCTGCATTTGGCCCATATCGACTTAAAACGTTCCTATCCATAATCTCCGTCCGTCAAACCTTGCTATCCATATTTCTAAGCAAATGTGTTTCGAAAATAATTATATCCGCTTCTATAGCTTTCTCCAGCAGCTCATTCCAGATACGGATTATCCACCGAGTAAAAAGGTGCCACGAATGAAGTCGTCCCCCCCCCGACTCAAGTCCCCCCCCCCCCCCCCCTCAATGTCCCTTGTATTCATGAACACCTCCACATTTTCAGCTCACTGTCACCTGCGCCCCAACGAAAATGAGAAAATCAATCGCAGCCTATCCAACCTCTCCCTACAACTCAAGCCCGCAAAACCAGGAAATATCATGGCAAATCTCTTCTCAACCGTTTGCGGCTTAAGGCCAACCTTCATGTCACTGGGCAAATTAAACTTTACGCAGTGGTGTACTGCTGCCAACTCGTGCAATTACTACCCTTCCCAGTAAAGGAAAGAATGGTAAACGCCTTCTGAACCACACTGTTTATCTTCCTCGCCACTTTCAGCCAACATAATCAACTGCTTCTTCCCACCTTGGGCACCCCTTCTTCTCCCGGATGCTGCTCGACAAAAAGTGCAGAATTTTGAAAGCGCGCACCAGTAAAGGAACAACATCTCTTCGACCAGAGTTTAGCAACATGCTCTCTCGCTGTGATTTCTCCTGCCCTCCTACTCTACGACCACATTCTCCTCAAGGAACAACATCCTTCCCCTCTGTTATCAGGATTCGGAACAGTCTGTCATCAGCTAGTGTACTAGTAGGTGTACTAGTGTACAGTCACCTACACCTGTCTACTGTAGGTGAACTACTGTCACCTCTAGTGTACAGTCACCTACACCTGTCTACTGTAGGTGAACTACTGTCACCTCTAGTGTACAGTCACCTACACCTGTCTACTGTAGGTGAACTACTGTCACCTCTAGTGTACAGTCACCTACACCTGTCTACTGTAGGTGAGCTACTGTCACCTCTAGCTCTTTATGGATATTGTCGATGGAACTGCTTCGCTACAATACTGAGAACTGTTATCTTCAATCTGCAGCTTGCTCTTTGCTCTATCGTATTTTTGCGTTTGCCGTGATTGCATTTTTGTCTGTCTGCTCTTTTTGGATCTTTTTGGATCACATACAAAACAACATTTTTCACTGTACCAATGTAGAATGGTTAATAATAAATCTAAACCTAAAATAAACATTGCAACTGGCTCGCCAGTTTCAGGGAACCGTGGTCCTATACTCCCAAACCCCGTTGTTCTACAACACTCTCCATGGTTCTTCAGCCCTGCCCTGGTTTGATATCCCAAAGTGTATCACCTCGCACCAGTACAGGGTTCAATTCCAAGCTCACATGCCTCGGTACTTACGTACAATGGATCGTCCTGCAAGGGACCATTAATGATGATGAAAAAAGGATATTGGAGCAGGGAAACGATGGCCGCTAGCGCCCGTGTTGTCCCGTAGAGTTTCCCAAAGTGGCACGAAGGGAACCTAGCGAGAGGAAAGGAAAGGAAGGAGTCCGAGTGATTGTGCGGAATGGATATCACCACAACAGGCCACTCGCACCAACCATGCGCTTGTCTCGGACCAACGTGACATGTGATCACAGAACACGGAACATGCGCAGGAACAGTTTGTGCCGAACGTAATGCCATGATAACTATTTCTATGGTGCATTTAACCTATTGTGTGCAGTTCAGTTTACCCGGTGACAAGAAGGGTGTCGAGGCTTTGGAAAGGGCACAGAGAACGTTTACCAGCTGTATAGATTGGGGGGCTGGGGGGCGGGGCGAGGGGAGGGCGGGGCGGGGGGCGGGGCGGGGGTGATAGCTGCACGGAGAGTTAGGACAAACTTTTATTGCTTTCTCTGGAATGCCGGACGATTAGAGAAAACCTGATGGAAATATGTACAATTAAAAGAGATATAGAGAGGCTAGACAAGCAGAACCATTTCCCCAGGACGGAAATGTCAGAGGACAGCTTTAAGGTAAGATTGGCAAAGGTTACTTGGCCCGCGTGGGGCAGGTTTACCACAGGGAGGTATTTTATACAGAATGTGGAAAGTGGCTGGAAAGTGGAAAGTGGCTGGAACGCGCTGCCGGGAGTGGTGGAGACACATACGATCGTGACATGTCCCAGACGTTTGAATAGGCACATGGATATTTAATAGGCACATTGGATATGCTCATGGATCGTGCACATGGATAAGAGTCGAGCTTGGCATCATGTGCGGCACACAAATTGTGGGCTGAAGGACTATTCTATGTTCTAGATTTTACTGTCCTTTCTGTGTTCTAGATTTTATAAACTGCTCTCAGGCGCCTTCAAGTAATCCACACCTCTCAGGTTCCTGTAGATCATGTAGATCCTATCTAAGAGCGTCTTAAACGCCACCGTTGGAACTGCAGCTGTTACCGCAGCAGCCGCAGATTCCGTGGTCGCACCACCATTTGTGTATAAAATGTCTTGGCCCGCACATCTCCTTTAAACTGTGTCCCTCGCACTTCCAGCGACGCTTCCATATCTTTGACATTACCACCTTGGGGAAAAGGTTCCGAATCTACCTTACCCATACCGCTCATCATTGTATATACCTTATCAGGTCTCCCCTCAATCTCCGGCATTCCAGAGAACAGTCCATGTCTGTCCAAACCCTCCTTGTGTTTATGACCATCTGATCCAAGCAGCAACCTGGTGGAGCACGTCCTCCTTCCCGTAATGGGACAAACAGCTTTGCCCATTGCTAATACCCAGTCTGAAGACGGGTCCCGACCCGAAACATCGCCTATCCATGTTCTACCGAGATCCTGCCTTGCTCACAGAGTTACTACAGCACGTTGTGTTTCTATACACTAAAACTCTCGCTCTCTCCTAAACTACAGCCAAAACGGTTCACAATAGCGCGGCAATTTTAGGCCCACCTTACTCACCGTCGTCCGTTTGGTGCTAATGGAAGAAGTTGAAATCAGTGTTATATTTTAAAAGTTATTCACAGTTTAAAGTTTAAATCTATTTCCTAGGGAGGGAGGGGGAAGGAGGAGGAGGGGGGAGAAGGGAGGATAAGGGGGTGAGGGGTTGATGGGGATGGAGTGGGGTGAGGGGAAGGGGGAAGGGAAGGGAGGGGAGGGGGGGAGGTTTGGGTCCAACGGGTCCACTTGGTCTAGTAGTTAATAAGGGCGGCACAGTTGCGCAGAAGGGCGGCATGGTGGCACAGCGGTAGAGTTGCTGCCTTACAGCGATTACAGCGCCAGAGACCCGGGTTGAATCCCGACTACGGGACCTGGCTGTACGGAGTTTGTACGTTCTCCCCGTGACCGCGTGGGTTTCTCCGAGATCTTCGGTTTCCTCCCACATTCCAAGGACGTGTAGGTATAATTGGCTTGGTATAAATATAAATTGTCCACAGTGTGTATAAGATAGTGTTAGTGTGCGGGGATCGCTGTTTGCTGCGGACTCTGTGACCTGAAGTGCCAGTTTCCGCGCGGTATCTCTAAACTAAAATAAACGAAAATAAAAATATCCTCTAGTCCGTAGAGCAATGCTAAGTCATCTGTAGCTGTTAATAATCACTCCTACATCCTATTCGCCTCCGTCCACTACAAACCCCCCCCCTCCCCCTCCCCCCCTCCCCCCCTCCCCCCCTCCCCCCTCCCCTCCCTCTAACCCCGGTAATTTGTTACGCTTGACTTCCGTAAGAGAATCGACATTGGCTTTAGCTAATTGACTGCTCCCGGGCACTGAGCCCCCGGTCTCTGACATGTCAATGAGATTATCCTCTATTCCTGAACTAAACCACCACCAGCCGGTCAGCGGGTTCCAGGCACGTTGTGGCTCTCCCTCAAAAGTGTAGCCAGTATCATCAAGGGATCAAACACACGTCACTCCTGCAATCAGGGATAATGTTACAGGTGTCTGAAAAACCAAGAGCTCCAGGTTCAAGAACAGCTTTTTTCGAACAACCATCAGGGACTTGAACACTATACAACACCAGCCTCAAATGTCAACTTGTTTGGCGTGCCTTTGGATGCACTAAGAACAATGAATTTTCTGCATTTGTATTGCGGTTATTAATTTAGTGAATTTATCTTAATTATCGTGCTATCGAAAACTACGAATACCAACTGAACTTAGACCAAGGAATTGTCTTGTTTTGCAATGGGGACGTCGGGCTTTTGTCTTAATTTGCATGAATATTGTTTTTTCTATTTACTAAAATTTTGTTTGGATGATTATGTTTAGTTTCGTTTGGTTCTGTTTGGTTTAGTTTAGTTTAGTTTTGCATAGATCCAAGGAGAGATAGCTGAATGGATTGAAAATTTGCTTCATGGAAGGAAGCAAAGATTGATGGTGGAAGGTTGCTTCTCGGACATGAGGCCTGTGACTGGCGGTGTGCTTCAGAGTTCCGTGCTGGGCCTTTTATTGTTTCTCGTCTACATCAATGATTTGGATGAGAAAATATATGGCAAGATTAGCCGGTTTGCTGATGATACAAAATTGGCTGTTTTTGCAGAGTGAATATGATGTGGAAAATTGCAGGAGAATATTGATCAAGTGGGCCA
Source organism: Rhinoraja longicauda (assembly GCF_053455715.1). Taxonomy (NCBI): domain Eukaryota; kingdom Metazoa; phylum Chordata; class Chondrichthyes; order Rajiformes; family Arhynchobatidae; genus Rhinoraja; species Rhinoraja longicauda. The sequence goes on along the minus strand of NC_135983.1, from coordinate 67,224 downwards.
AGTGGGCTGGGGAACGGTTGGCAATATTGATCAAGTGGGCCAAGTGGGCTGGGGAACGGTTGATAGAATTTCATGCAGAGAAATGTGAGATGTTGCATTTATGGAAGT
>NC_135983.1:0-66616 GCF_053455715.1 Rhinoraja longicauda | reverse complement strand
CATTCGGCCCATTAGGTCTACGCCATTCAATCAGGCTAATCTCCCTCTCCCTCCTCACCCTATCCTCCTGCCCTCTCCCCATAACTTCTAATCAAAAATCTATCTATCTCTGCCTTAAAAATATCCACTGACTTCGCCTCTACAACCTTCTTTGGCAAATAACTCCACAGATTCACTGCCCTCTGACTAAATAATGTCCTCCACATCTCACTCCTAAAAGAATGTCCTTTAATTCTGAGGCTATGACCCTGGTTCTAGAATCTCCGACTAGTGGAAAAATCAATCCAATCCTTTCACTATTCTGTACGTTTCAATGAGGTCCCCCTCATCGTTCTAAACTCCAGCGAGTACAGGCCCAGTGCTGACAAACGCTCATCAGAGGTTAACCTACTCATTCCTGGGATCATTCTTGTAAGTCTCCTCTTGACCCCTCTCCAGAGCCAGCACATCCTTCCTCAGATATGGGGCCCACAATTGCTCACAATATTCCAAAAATGCAGCCTGACCAGCGCCTTATGGAGCCTTGAACTACAGGGACAACTTGGGCAAGATAGGACTTTATTCCTTGTAGCGCAGAAGGTTGATGTTGATGTTATTGGTGCATGAAATCACTTGTGGAATTGGTGGGTATAAGAATCAAGGACCAAAGCACGAAGGCTTAAAGTAAGGGGGAACGATTTAATAGGAAGCTGAGGGGCAAGGCTTTTCCTCAGAGGCTGATGGGTATATGGAACGAGCTGCTAGAGAAACTAGTTGAGGCAAGTGTAACAGTTTCATTTAAAAGACACTTGGAAAGTTAAATGTGTAGGAAGGAACTGCTTTTACCTTCTGGCCCGTTGTGCTGGAGATGATCTGTGGGCAGGCGGCTGTTCATCTCCCGATATGCCCTCAGTCGCCACCCTTTGTTCCATATCTCCCTTCGCGCTTCCCGATACCATTCTCTCTTGAATTTCACTGCGCCCATTTCAATTTCGTCACTCCCCTCCCCAATCTTTTCATTCGGCTCTTCCTCCACGACCCATCCTTCTCTCCTTCCCCCTTCCTTCCCTTCTCCTGTATCCCTCCTCACTCTCCCTGCTCTCCTGCCATCCCACCCCTTCTCTCCCTCCGTGTCTCCCCTTCCCATTTCCATCACTCCCCCTCCACTCGCCGTCCGTTTCTACCCGTCCCTCTTTTCTCCCATCGTCACGCTTTCCTCCACTCACCCTTCTCGCCCCTCCGTCTCGCTGCTCCCCGCTTATTCTCGCTGTCCGTCCACATCCTACATTTTTGCTCCTTCTCTTCCCCATCTCTCGTATCTCCCTCTGTCTCTTCTCCCCTCCACTCACCCTTCTCTCTCCTCTGTCTCTCCCCTCCACTCACCCTTCTCTCCCTCTGTCTCTCCCCTCCACTCACCCTTCTCTCCCTCTGTCTCTCCCCTACACTCACCTTCTCTCCCTCTGTCTCTGCTCACCTCCTCTCACCCTTCTCCCTCCCCTCTGTCTCTCCCCTCCACTCACCCTTCTCTCCCTCTGTCTCTCCCCTCCACTCAACCTTCTCTCCCTCTGTCTCTCCCCTCCACTCACCCTTCTCGCCCTCAGTCTCTCCCCTCTCTCTGTCCCACGTCAGAATCCACCAGATTTCCCCCCTCGTCCCTTTCCCACATAATTCCTCCCTCTCCGACATTCTTTCCCTCAATCTGCTCCATCCTGTCGTTCGCGTCTCCCTCCATCTGATCCGCCGCCTCTGTAGAATTCCCCCGTTGTGTAATCTCGTTCCCATGGTCCACGAGTGTATCCTTTTTACAGTTCACCCTGCGTGGCAAAAGAACCAGTATAAATGTGATGAGGCCAGGATTTCAGTGACCGGCAAGGTTATCCCTCCCTGTGCATTGTGACAAAGTATTGTCAATAAATGGGAAAGTGGGCGCCGAACAGATTCACCAGCAAGTACCTGGGATTGTGAGCTGCAGTTGATTTGGAGAGGTTTGGATATGTTGGACCATTTGCCTTCGGAGCATAATAGGCTGAGGGGTGACCTTTCTAATGTACACGATCATTACGGTCAGTAAAAGTGAACGCTCGCAGACTTTTATCCGAGGAGAGATAGTTCACCAACAAGAGAACGCCGGGTTTAAGGCGTGGGGGAGGTGGTTAAGAGAGACCTCAGCGCCAACATTTTCATAGCGGAAGTCCCACCGAGAATGACCAGCCTGAAGAAGCAAATGAGCGGATAAAATCACGACTTTTAAGAGGACATGTTGAAAGATATATGGACAGTAGGAGTTTAGATGGGTGTGAACGAAATGGGACCGGCCGAGTATGCTAACGTGGCCGGCAAGGCCGAATGGCCAGTTTCCGCGCTTTACAAACTCTGCAACTAACTGTACGACTCGTGTGCCGTGGACTACTGTCCCTTATTCCCATATATCTCTGCGTCTCACTCCCGGCCACATGATATGCAAGATACTCGGAGTTCCCCCCCCCCCAATTAGATATCTGCGTGAAACTCTCGATCCGCGAGAAGCCGCACCACACCAAGATTGCTGCGTTTGCGGACAATGAGAAAGTCTGTCAAAATATACAGCGGGATACAGATCAGCTAATGAAATGGGCTGGAGGTTATAACCGAGCAAGTGCGAGCTGTCCAAGAAGTCCAATTGAAGGGCTCATGCGAAGACATTTCACAGCATTGATGTGCAAGGGATCTTGGTGCCCACGCCCATTACCCCCCTCCAAGCGGCAGAACGTCATCAGAGTGAAACACAAGGCGGGTGGCATGCTCGCCTTCTTTGGTCGGATCATTAAATGGCAGAATCAAGAACTCATAATGCAGCTAGATAACATTTGGTTAGGCCGCATAGTGGCGGAAGTGGCGGCGCCTAACGGCTGCGGCTCGCTAGCAGTCTGTTCGTCTTTTCCTTTTTTTTGTTGTGTGTCGGTGTTGGGATGGTTTTTGTATTTTTTTTGGTTGTGTATGTGTGGGGGGGGGGGGGGGGGGTGGGGTGGTGGTGTGGGTGGGGGGGGGCTTTTCTCTTCCTCACGGCGCGGGGTGGCGGCTCGGCCGCTGGACTTTACATCGCTGGTGCGGCTCGGGCCGCTGGACTTAACAGTGCCCGGTGCGGCTCGGCCGTGGGACTTAGCTGTGCAAGGCTTGGTCGCGGGGCCTTCCATCGCCCGGCTCGGCCGCGAGACGTTTCAGCGCCCGGTGCGATTCGGCCGGGGGGACTTCCATCCCCTTGCGGGGACTGTGCGGGTCGGTCGGGGACGAGCTGTCTGTCCGCGGGCGTGGGGAAGAGAGTGGAAGTTTTGTTGCCTCCATCACAGTGAGGGGGTGTTTGGAGTCACTGTGATGGACGTTTGTGTTGGGGTCATGTGTCTTGTGTTCTTTTTTTCTATGACTGCTATGTAGTTTCGTTCGGTACTTCGGTACCGAATGACAAATAAAGCTCTGTTATACTGTTATATTGAGTATTGTGTGCAGTTCTGGTCACCCAATGACGGGAATGGCACCGCCATTCATTGTGATCATGGCTGATCTTCCACAATCAGTAACTTGTGCCCAACTTCTCCCCATATTCCTTGACTCCACTCCCCCCTCAGAGCTCTATCTAACTCTCTCTTAAATCCATCCAGTGATTTGGCCTCCACTGCCCTCTGTGGCAGAGAATTCCACAACTTCACAACTCTCTGGGGGAACATTTTTTTCTGCATCTAGTTTGTCCAGTCCTTTTATAATTTTATATATTTCTATAAGATCCCCTCTCATCCTTCTAAACTCCAGTGAATACAAGCCTAGACTTTTCAATCTTTCCTCATATGACAGTCCTGCTATCCCAGGGATCAATCTCGTGTACCTATGCTGCACTGCCTCAATTCCTCAAATTAGGAGACCAAAACTGTACACAATACTCCAGGTGTGGTCTTACCAGGGCCCTATTCAACCGCAGAACCTCTTTACTCCTATACTGAAATCCTCTTGTTATGAAGGCCAACATTCCATTAGCTTTCTTCACTGCCTGCTGTACCTGCACGCCAACTTTCAGTGAGAGGTATACAAGGACACCCAAGTCTCACTGCACCTCCCCCTTACCTGACCTGACACCATTGAGATAATGATCTGATAACCATCCATTTCCTGTACACCTGCCTGCATTTGTACAGGTTCTGAAACCCAACTCCACCACACCCCAAGCAACCACTACCCGTCTGCAAAAAGCCTGCATCACACAACTCCTCCAAAATTCGCCCTTCTCTCCGGAAAGCTATGACGTCTCGTGTTTAACATTTTCACCCCGGGAAAGCGGTTATGACTGGATGGTTCCTCTGAATTTTCGTAATTCCAGCGGAAACAGTCAACGTTTGGGAGATGTTACATGGGTAGGAACTACGCAATGAATGGTAGGACTCTGGGTGGTGTTGTGGAGCAGAGGGATCTAGGATTGCAGGTGCACAGTTCCTTGAACGTGGAGTCGCAGGTATATCGGGTGGTCAAGAAGGCTTTTGGCACATTGGCCTTCATTAGCCAGAGCATTAAGTATAGAAGTTGGAGGTCATGTTACTGGTGTATAAGATGCGAGTGAGTTGCATTTGGCGTATTGTGTTCAGTTCTGCGCACCGTGTTATAGGAACGATGTTGTCAAGCTCGAAAGGGTACAGAGAAAATGTAAGAGGATGTTGCCAGGACTAGAGTGTCTGAGCTATAGGGAGAGATTTAGTAGGCTGAGACTCTATCCCTAAGAGCGCAGGAGGATATGGGGTGATCTTATAGAGGAAAATAAGATCATGAGAGGAATAGATCAGTTAAATGCACAGATTCTCTTGCCAAGAGCAGTAGAATCGTGGACCAGAGTACATAGGTTTAAGGTGAAGGGAAAAGGGGTGAATGTATGTAACAAGCTGCAGGGGAGGTAGTTGAGGCAGGGACTATCTCAACATTTAAGAAAAAGTCAGACAGGTACAAAGATAGGACAGGTTTGGAGGGATGCAGGCTGGTGGGTCTAGTGTAGCTAGGACATGTTGGCTGGTGTGGGAAGGTTGGGCCAAAGGGTCTGTGTCCACACTGTATCACTCTATGACTCTATGTCTTTATGACTCTGTCTCTATGACTATGTCTCTATGACTATTATTCTCTTTAAAATTTCTTTTCTACCTGCAATTATGGAACTATATTCTGCACACCGTATGTTTCCCTCTCGTTTTATCTATTGTACTTGAGTTTGACCAAGTTATTTTTATGTGTGGTACAATCTGATCTGCTTGGAGAGCATAACAAATAAAGCTTTTCAATGTGCCTCAGTCCTTTTATAATTTTATATGTTTCTATAAGATCCCCTCTCATCCTTCTAAACTCCAGTGAATACAAGCCTAGTCTTTTCAATCTTTCCTCATATGCCAGTCCTGCAATCCCAGGGATCAATCTCGTGAACCTATGCTGCACTGCCTCAATTCCTCAAATTAGGAGAACAAAACTGTACACAATACTCCAGGTGTGGTCTTAGCAGGGCCCCATACAACCGCAGAAGAACCTCTTTACACCTATACTGAAATCCTCTTGTTATGAAGGCCAACATTCCATTAGCTTTCTTCACTGCCTGCTGTACCTGCACGCCAACTTTCAGTGAGAGGTATACAAGGACACCCAAGTCTCACTGCACCTCCCCCTTACCTGACCTGACACCATTGAGATAATGATCTGATAATCATCCATTTCCTGTACACCCGCCTGCATTTGTACAGGTTCTGAAACCCAACTCCACCACACCCCAAGCAACCACTACCCGTCTGCAAAAAGCCTGCATCACACAACTCCTCCAAAATTCTATTGTACTTGAGTTTGATCAAGTTATTTTTATGTGTGGTACAATCTGATCTGCTTGGAGAGCATAACAAATAAAGCTTTTCAATGTGCCTCGGTGCACGTGACAACAATACACTTAGACCTGCAAATCAACGTTGTTGATCAATATCCCGCTGTATACTGTCGGTGCTGTAATGTTTGGCACCCTCCCTGTAACATGTAATGACACGGCAGAGTGGACTGGAGGAGGGTCGTAACCTGAGGAAGAGGCATGGTCAGGAGCAAGGGCGAAGCCTGGAGTGGGACGGACATGAACGCTGGCGATGGTCTGGAGGCCCCATGTCTTGAATGGATTTCACCTTGTACCTCACTCTCGCTTGAACATGTAACCACACTCCGGTTCCGCGCCTTACCCATAGCTGAAGCCCTCCGGTAGCGGGTAGGGGATATGTTTCCAAGGAATGAGAAAGACCGTGCGTAGAACGTGGACAACGCTGAGGCAACTAGTGAACAGGAAAATCGCCCTCAAGGAGGAACCAGCTTCAAAAGCCACCTGGGAGGAGAAGGGGTAAGAACATGTGACACGTTGCAAGTGGAGGTCTGGCACTCATGTGGCACCATTCACCACACCCAATAGATCTTGACCCCGAACCATCCTCCCATTTCCCCATCGCCGCCCTTCTCATTCCTCCGTAAATTTCCTCCCTCTCCCTCTCCCTCTCCCTCTCCCTCTCCCTCTCCCTCTCCCTCTCCCTCTCCCTCTCCCTCTCCCTCTCCCTCTCCCTCTCCCTCTCCCTCTCCCTCTCCCTCTCCCTCTCACTCTCCCCCTTCCCTCTCCTCCCTCCCTCCCTCCCTCCCTCCCTCCCTCCCTCCCTCCCTCCCTCCCTCCCTCCCTCCCTCCCTCCCTCCCTCCCTCCCTCCCTCCCTCCCTCCCTCCCTCCCTCCCTCCCTCCCTCCCTCCCTCCCTCCCTCCCTCCCTCCCTCCCTCCCTCCCTCCCTCCCTCCCTCCCTCCCTCCCTCCCTCTCACACACACACACACACACACACAAACAACACGAAATGGTGCGAGCTTAAGATAGACACAAAAGCTAGAGTAACTCAGCGGGCCTGGCAGCATCTCTGGGGGAGGGAATGGGTGACGTTTCGGGTCGAGACCCTTCTTCAGATCCGAAACGTCACCCATTCCTTCACTCCAGAAATGGTGTCTGTCCCGCAGGGTCACCCCAGCTTTTTGTGTCTATCTTTGGTTTAAAAGCAGAATCTGCAGTTCCTTCTTACATTTGAGACTGTTTCTGTGCTGTATCAGACACTGACACAGAAGTAATCTATTCTGGAGTTAACTCCATGATTTCGTTTCGTTTCATTCAAAGATACAGTGGAGCCAAAGCATTCGGTCGACCATTAGTCACACTACACACTAGTTCTCTATTATCTCACTTTCGTATCCACTCACTATACACTGGCGGCCAAGCCCACAGCTCACTGAAAGTGGCAAAGCAAATTAATAACGAAATCTTATGAAATGCATGCATTCATCTGTCGGGGCATTGAGTTTAAAATTTCAGAGGTCGTGTCAGCTTTAACAGGTGTGGCTGCATTCGGACATTGTGGGAAGGATGAGGAGACTTCGGAGAGGCTGCATGAAGAGTTTGGCAGAATGCTGCTTGGATCAGATGGTATCAGCTATGAAAAATTAGACAAACGCGGAGTGTTTTCTCCGGTATATGGTAGGTTGCGGGGATATATAACAGAAGCATATAGATTTATGAGCGGCACAAATAGGATAGGCAGTCAGAACTTTCCCCCACAAGGGTGAAATTACCAAATACGAGATCATAGTTCCAAGGCGAGAAGGGTAAAATTTAAAGGACATATGAGGCGTTACGCTGGAGGCAGGCACGATAGTATTATTTAGATAGGCACAATGATACGCAGGGAGTGCAGGAATGTGGATCACGGGCAGATAGAGGAGGTTACTTTAATTTGGCGCCATGTTCGGCACGAAAATGATGGGCCGAAGGGTCTATTCCTGTGCTGTACTCTTCTGTTTTCTTCAGTCAACCTCTCCCCGGACAGCCCAGTGGCCCAGTGGCCCAGTGGTGAGCTACTGCCTCACAGCGCCAAGGACCCACGTTCGATTCTACCGTCAGTTGCTGTCAATGTGGAGTTTGCACGTTCTCTCCATAACCACGTTATTTTCATCCGGGTGCTCCGGTTTCTTCCCATATCCCAAAAAGGTGCAGGGTCTTTTGTTTGGTGTGAATTGAGCTCTGTAAATTTCCCTGGGAGTGTAGGGAGTGGATTTGAAAGTGGGATTAGTTAGAACTAGAATAAACATTTGATTGATGGTCGGTGTGAACTGGATGGGCCGAAGGACACGTCACCAAACTATTCTAAGCTAAACTATGTTCTTCAACCAAGGACACGAATTGGATCTGGTCTGGGCATGGATTACGGTGTTTAGCACGTTACTCCGGGAAAGATGTTGTGAGCCGCTGGACTTAACAGTGCCCGGTGCGGCTCGGCCGTGGGACTTAGCTGTGCAAGGCTTGGTCGCGGGGCCTTCCATCGCCCGGCTCGGCCGCGAGACGTTTCAGTGCCCGGTGCGATTCGGCCGGGGGGACTTCCATCCCCTTGCGGGGACTGTGCGGGTCGGTCGGGGACGAGCTGTCTGTCCGCGGGCGTGGGGAAGAGAGTGGAAGTTTTGTTGCCTCCATCACAGTGAGGGGGTGTTTGGAGTCACTGTGATGGACGTTTGTGTTGGGGTCATGTGTCTTGTGTTCTTTTTTTCTATGACTGCTATGTAGTTTCGTTCGGTACTTCGGTACCGAATGACAAATAAAGCTCTGTTATACTGTTATATTGAGTATTGTGTGCAGTTCTGGTCACCCAATGACGGGAATGGCACCGCCATTCATTGTGATCATGGCTGATCTTCCACAATCAGTAACTTGTGCCCAACTTCTCCCCATATTCCTTGACTCCACTCCCCCTCAGAGCTCTATCTAACTCTCTCTTAAATCCATCCAGTGATTTGGCCTCCACTGCCCTCTGTGGCAGAGAATTCCACAACTTCACAACTCTCTGGGGGAACATTTTTTTCTGCATCTAGTTTGTCCAGTCCTTTTATAATTTTATATATTTCTATAAGATCCCCTCTCATCCTTCTAAACTCCAGTGAATACAAGCCTAGACTTTTCAATCTTTCCTCATATGACAGTCCTGCTATCCCAGGGATCAATCTCGTGTACCTATGCTGCACTGCCTCAATTCCTCAAATTAGGAGACCAAAACTGTACACAATACTCCAGGTGTGGTCTTACCAGGGCCCTATTCAACCGCAGAAGAACCTCTTTACTCCTATACTGAAATCCTCTTGTTATGAAGGCCAACATTCCATTAGCTTTCTTCACTGCCTGCTGTACCTGCACGCCAACTTTCAGTGAGAGGTATACAAGGACACCCAAGTCTCACTGCACCTCCCCCTTACCTGACCTGACACCATTGAGATAATGATCTGATAACCATCCATTTCCTGTACACCTGCCTGCATTTGTACAGGTTCTGAAACCCAACTCCACCACACCCCAAGCAACCACTACCCGTCTGCAAAAAGCCTGCATCACACAACTCCTCCAAAATTCGCCCTTCTCTCCGGAAAGCTATGACGTCTCGTGTTTAACATTTTCACCCCGGGAAAGCGGTTATGACTGGATGGTTCCTCTGAATTTTCGTAATTCCAGCGGAAACAGTCAACGTTTGGGAGATGTTACATGGGTAGGAACTACGCAATGAATGGTAGGACTCTGGGTGGTGTTGTGGAGCAGAGGGATCTAGGATTGCAGGTGCACAGTTCCTTGAACGTGGAGTCGCAGGTAGATCGGGTGGTCAAGAAGGCTTTTGGCACATTGGCCTTCATTAGCCAGAGCATTAAGTATAGAAGTTGGAGGTCATGTTACTGGTGTATAAGATGCGAGTGAGTTGCATTTGGCGTATTGTGTTCAGTTCTGCGCACCGTGTTATAGGAACGATGTTGTCAAGCTCGAAAGGGTACAGAGAAAATGTAAGAGGATGTTGCCAGGACTAGAGTGTCTGAGCTATAGGGAGAGATTTAGTAGGCTGAGACTCTATCCCTAAGAGCGCAGGAGGATATGGGGTGATCTTATAGAGGAAAATAAGATCATGAGAGGAATAGATCAGTTAAATGCACAGATTCTCTTGCCAAGAGCAGTAGAATCGTGGACCAGAGTACATAGGTTTAAGGTGAAGGGAAAAGTGGTGAATGTATGTAACAAGCTGCAGGGGATGTAGTTGAGGCAGGGACTATCTCAACATTTAAGAAACAGTCAGACAGGTACAAAGATAGGACAGGTTTGGAGGGATGCAGGCTGGTGGGTCTAGTGTAGCTAGGACATGTTGGCTGGTGTGGGAAGGTTGGGCCAAAGGGTCTGTGTCCACACTGTATCACTCTATGACTCTATGTCTTTATGACTCTATGTCTCTATGACTATGTCTCTATGACTATTATTCTCTTTAAAATTTCTTTTCTACCTGCAATTATGGAACTATATTCTGCACACCGTATGTTTCCCTCTCGTTTTATCTATTGTACTTGAGTTTGACCAAGTTATTTTTATGTGTGGTACAATCTGATCTGCTTGGAGAGCATAACAAATAAAGCTTTTCAATGTGCCTCAGTCCTTTTATAATTTTATATGTTTCTATAAGATCCCCTCTCATCCTTCTAAACTCCAGTGAATACAAGCCTAGTCTTTTCAATCTTTCCTCATATGCCAGTCCTGCAATCCCAGGGATCAATCTCGTGAACCTATGCTGCACTGCCTCAATTCCTCAAATTAGGAGAACAAAACTGTACACAATACTCCAGGTGTGGTCTTAGCAGGGCCCCATACAACCGCAGAAGAACCTCTTTACACCTATACTGAAATCCTCTTGTTATGAAGGCCAACATTCCATTAGCTTTCTTCACTGCCTGCTGTACCTGCACGCCAACTTTCAGTGAGAGATATACAAGGACACCCAAGTCTCACTGCACCTCCCCCTTACCTGACCTGACACCATTGAGATAATGATCTGATAATCATCCATTTCCTGTACACCCGCCTGCATTTGTACAGGTTCTGAAACCCAACTCCACCACACCCCAAGCAACCACTACCCGTCTGCAAAGGCCTGCATCACACAACTCCTCCAAAATTCGCCCTTCTCTCCGGAAAGCTATGACGTCTCGTGTTTAACATTTTCACCCCGGGAAAGCGGTTATGACTGGATGGTTCCTCTGAATTTTCGTAATTCCAGCGGAAACAGTCAACGTTTGGGAGATGTTACATGGGTAGGACCTACGCAGTGAATGGTAGGACTCTGGGTGGTGTTGTGGAGCAGAGGGATCTAGGATTGCTGGTGCACAGTTCCTTGAACGTGGAGTCGCAGGTAGATCAGGTGGTCAAGAAGGCTTTTGGCACATTGGCCTTCATTAGCCAGAGCATTAAGTATAGAAGTAGGAGGTCATGTTACTGGTGTATAAGATGCGAGTGAGTTGCATTTGGCGTATTGTGTTCAGTTCTGCGCACCGTGTTATAGGAACGATGTTGTCAAGCTCGAAAGGGTACAGAGAAAATGTGAGAGGATGTTGCCAGGACTAGAGGGTCTGAGCTATAGGGAGAGATTTAGTAGGCTGAGACTCTATCCCTAAGAGCACAGGAGGATATGGGGTGATCTTATAGAGGAAAATAAGATCATGAGAGGAATAGATCAGTTAAATGCACAGATTCTCTTGCCAAGAGCAGTAGAATCGAGGACCAGAGTACATAGGTTTAAGGTGAAGGGAAAAGGGGTGTATGTATGTAACAAGCTGCAGGGGAGGTAGTTGAGGCAGGGACTATCTCAACATTTAAGAAACAGTCAGACAGGTACAAAGATAGGACAGGTTTGGAGGGATGCAGGCTGGTGGGACTAGTGTAGCTGGGACATGTTGGCTGGTGTGGGAAGGTTGGGCCAAAGGGTCTGTGTCCACACTGTATCACTCTATGACTCTATGTCTTTATGACTCTATGTCTCTATGACTATGTCTCTATGACTATTATTCTCTTTAAAATTTCTTTTCTACCTGCAATTATGGAACTATATTCTGCACACCGTATGTTTCCCTCTCGTTTTATCTATTGTACTTGAGTTTGATCAAGTTATTTTTATGTGTGGTACAATCTGATCTGCTTGGAGAGCATAACAAATAAAGCTTTTCAATGTGCCTCAGTGCACGTGACAACAATACACTTAGACCTGCAAATCAACGTTGTTGATCAATATCCCGCTGTATACTGTCGGTGCTGTAATGTTTGGCAACCTCCCTGTAACATGTAATGACACGGCAGAGTGGACTGGAGGAGGGTCGTAACCTGAGGAAGAGGCATGGTCAGGAGGAAGGGCGAAGCCTGGAGTGGGACGGACATGAACGCTGGCGATGGTCTGGAGGCCCCATGTCTTGAATGGATTTCACCTTGTACCTCACTCTCGCTTGAACATGTAACCACACTCCGGTTCCGCGCCTTACCCATAGCTGAAGCCCTCCGGTAGCGGGTAGGGGATATGTTTCCAAGGAATGAGAAAGACCGTGCGTAGAACGTGGACAACGCTGAGGCAACTAGTGAACAGGAAAATCGCCCTCAAGGAGAAACCAGCTTCAAAAGCCACCTGGGAGGAGAAGGGGTAAGAACATGTGACACGTTGCAAGTGGAGGTCTGGCACTCATGTGGCACCATTCACCACACCCAATAGATCTTGACCCCGAACCATTTCCCCATCGCCGCCCTTCTCATTCCTCCGTAAATTTCCTCCCTCTCCCTCTCCCTCTCCCTCTCCCTCTCCCTCTCCCTCTCCCTCTCCCTCTCCCTCTCCCTCTCCCTCTCCCTCTCACTCTCCCCCTTCCCCCCTCCCTCCCTCCCTCCCTCCCTCCCTCCCTCCCTCCCTCCCTCCCTCCCTCCCTCCCTCCCTCCCTCCCTCCCTCCCTCCCTCCCTCCCTCCCTCCCTCCCTCCCTCCCTCCCTCCCTCCCTCCCTCCCTCCCTCCCTCCCTCCCTCCCTCCCTCCCTCCCTCCCTCCCTCCCTCTCACACACACACACACACACACACAAACAACACGAAATGGTGCGAGCTTAAGATAGACACAAAAGCTAGAGTAACTCAGCGGGCCTGGCAGCATCTCTGGGGGAGGGAATGGGTGACGTTTCGGGTCGAGACCCTTCTTCAGATCCGAAACGTCACCCATTCCTTCACTCAGGGTCACCCCAGCTTTTTGTGTCTATCTTTGGTTTAAAAGCAGAATCTGCAGTTCCTTCTTACATTTGAGACTGTTTCTGTGCTGTATCAGACACTGACACAGAAGTAATCTATTCTGGAGTTAACTCCATGATTTCGTTTCGTTTCATTCAAAGATACAGTGGAGCCAAAGCATTCGGTCGACCATTAGTCACACTACACACTAGTTCTCTATTATCTCACTTTCGTATCCACTCACTATACACTGGCGGCCAAGCCCACAGCTCACTGAAAGTGGCAAAGCAAATTAATAACGAAATCTTATGAAATGCATGCATTCATCTGTCGGGGCATTGAGTTTAAAATTTCAGAGGTCGTGTCAGCTTTAACAGGTGTGGCTGCATTCGGACATTGTGGGAAGGATGAGGAGACTTCGGAGAGGCTGCATGAAGAGTTTGGCAGAATGCTGCTTGGATCAGATGGTATCAGCTATGAAAAATTAGACAAACGCGGAGTGTTTTCTCCGGTATATGGTAGGTTGCGGGGATATATAACAGAAGCATATAGATTTATGAGCGGCACAAATAGGATAGGCAGTCAGAACTTTCCCCCACAAGGGTGAAATTACCAAATACGAGATCATAGTTCCAAGGCGAGAAGGGTAAAATTTAAAGGACATATGAGGCGTTACGCTGGAGGCAGGCACGATAGTATTATTTAGATAGGCACAATGATACGCAGGGAGTGCAGGAATGTGGATCACGGGCAGATAGAGGAGGTTACTTTAATTTGGCGCCATGTTCGGCACGAAAATGATGGGCCGAAGGGTCTATTCCTGTGCTGTACTCTTCTGTTTTCTTCAGTCAACCTCTCCCCGGACAGCCCAGTGGCCCAGTGGCCCAGTGGCCCAGTGGTGAGCTACTGCCTCACAGCGCCAAGGACCCACGTTCGATTCTGCCGTCAGTTGCTGTCAATGTGGAGTTTGCACGTTCTCTCCATAACCACGTTATTTTCATCCGGGTGCTCCGGTTTCTTCCCATATCCCAAAAAGGTGCAGGGTCTTTTGTTTGGTGTGAATTGAGCTCTGTAAATTTCCCTGGGAGTGTAGGGAGTGGATGAGAAAGTGGGATTAGTTAGAACTAGAATAAACATTTGATTGATGGTCGGTGTGAACTGGATGGGCCGAAGGACACGTCACCAAACTATTCTAAGCTAAACTATGTTCTTCAACCAAGGACACGAATTGGATCTGGTCTGGGCATGGATTACGGTGATTAGCACGTTACTCCGGGAAAGATGTTGTGAGCTACTCTGTTCACGGGATTCTTACCTTGACCAACAGGATGGTAACCGGCGCGGAACTGAAAGCCCCGGTGTAGACGGTGATTACTGTGGCGCGCTTCCTCCCAAACAGATTCCCAACCTGGGTAGCAGACGTAAAAACAACAGGCATTTATTAACTGTACTCAGATGGTGTTGAAACATTTCGCCCTTGACCACCCCACTGCCTAAACTCAGTAACAGCTTCTACTCCTCTTTTGTCAGGCTTCATAGCGGTCCATCCTTAAGCTGGGCACTGTCTCGTTCATCTCAACCCCATTGCGGATATTGAACACCAGAACGTGGCAACAAAGCAGACAGAGCCGTAAAGATTTTAATGGAATTTTGCTTTCATAGGTCGGGACTTGAGTACGAGTCAAGAAGGCATGATGCAAATAAATGGGAGGTTGGTTAGGTTGGTTAGTGTGCCTATCTGGTTGGAAATTAGAGGAAGGGTGTGGAGGCTTTGGGAAGGTTGCAGAGGAGCTTTATCAAATGATGCCTGAATTTGGGGGGAGGGGAACATTAGCTACAGAAAGATCAATCAATCAAGTGTAAGAAAATAACTGCAGATGCTGGTGCAAATCGAAGGTATTTATTCACAAAATGCTGGAGTAACTCAGCAGGTCAGGCAGCATCTCAGGAGAGAAGGAATGGGTGACGTTTCGGGTCGAGACCCTTCTTCTCGACCCGAAACGTCACCCATTCTTTCTCTCCTGAGATGCTGCCTGACCTGCTGAGTTACACCAGCATTTTGTGAATCTATCAATCAATATATCTTTATTGTCATTGTACAAGTACAACGAGATTAAGAATGCCACTTCCATATCGATGCTATAAAATAAATAAAACACGGTGAAAACAAAAACAACAAAAAGAAGGGAGAAAAAAAAGAAACAAGGTAAAGTGCAAATAGGTTCATGCAGGGTCAATTGTGCCAGATGACCATGGGGGCAGAGACAGATCATGGGGGGGGCTCTCAGCAGGTCCGATTCAGAGCAGCAATAGCTCTAGGAATAAAGCTGTTTCTTAGTCCGGAGGTGCGAGCGTAGAAGGCCTTGTAACGTATGCCAGATGGAAGTAGTTCAAACAGACGGTGGCATGAGTGTGTGTAGTCCTTGTAGATGCTGGTGGCTTTCCTGAGGCAGCGTGCGTTGTAGATGTCCTCCAGGGCTGGTAGCTGTATCCCAATGATCCTCTGCACTCTGCAGATGACCCGCTGAAGAGCTCTCCTATCCGCTGCCTTGCTGCTGAGATACCACAGATCGATGCCGTATGTCAGTATGCTCTCTGTGGTGCAGGGGTAGAAGGTCATCAGCAACTGTTGGGGCAGACCAGCCTTTTTCAGCATTCCCAGGAAAAACAGCCCGTCCTGTGCTTTCTTGACTAGCTCAGCGGTGTTGGTGGACCATGTGAGGTCCTCTGAAATATGTGTGCCCAGAAACCTGAAGCTGGACACTCTCTCCACTCTGTCCCCGTTGATGAGGACTGGAGCGTATTCGGCATTCTGTGACATTCTAAAGTTGATGATTAGCTCCTTGGTCTTAGCTGTTTAGGGACAGGTTGTTCTCTGAGCACCAGCTCGCCAGGTTCTGCACCTCCGCTCTGTAGGCTGATTCATCGCCGTTGGAGATCATCCCGATCACCGTTGTGTCATTTGCAAATTTGCAATGGTGTTGGTTGGGAATGCAGGAACACAGTCATGTGTGAAGAGGGAGTAGAGGATGGGGCTCAATACACAACCCTGTGGTGTGCCAGTACTCAGTGGTAGTGGAGGCCCAGTTTCACTACCTGAGGGCGCTCCGTCAGGAAATTCAGGATCCAGTTGCATAGTGACGAGCTGAGGCCAAGCTGGTGGAGTTTGGAGCTTAGTGGGGATGACAGTATTGAAGGCAGAGCTATAGCCTTTATATAGCATCCTCATGTATGTGCCCTGTCTCTCCAGGTGAGTCAGGACGGTATGAAGAGCCAGAGAGATGGTGTCCTCTGTGAACTGATGTGGGTCCAGTGAGGCAGGGACGATGGCTTTGATGTGGGAGATGATCAACCTTTCAAAGCACTTCATTACTATCGGTGTGAGGGTTGTCGTTCAGACTGCTGATGTTTGCTTTTTTCGGCACCGGTACTATGGTGGCTGACTTCAGGCACTTCGGGACTGTTGCCAGAGATAGAGACAGATTGAATATCCTTGTAAATACCTCAGCAAGCTAGTCAGCACAGTCCTTAAGTACCCGTCCTGGGACTCCGTCCGGGCCTGCAGCCTTGCGTAGACTGACCCTCCGCAGCGCGCGCTGTACATCATGTGTGCTGAGCGTGAGGACCTGTTCATCCTCTGAGGCCAGAATTTTTCCACTCATGGTGTTGTTGCCGGTTTCAAAGCGAGCAAAGAAGGTGTTGGATAAACTTTGATTGTTTTATCTACAAAGACGCAGATTACACGGAGGCCAGATAGAACTATATAAAAATTAGGAGAGGAATAGATGGAGTAGTTCAGAATATTTTCCCACGGCGGAAAGGTCAAATACGACAAGGCATAGCTTTATGGTAAGGTTAAAGGTTAAAGGAGCAGGAATGTTACACAGAAGGTGTTTTTCAAAAGACAATGCAGAGTTGTTTGGAATGTGCAGGTAGATAGTTGGCTTTGGTATCATTTCGGCCCAGACATTGTGGATCATAGTGGTCTAGCTTGTGCTGTATCCTCCTACGTTGTAAGCTCTGCACTACATATCTTCCTCTTTGCACTATCTGTTGTGCATGAGTTTGAATTGATTATATTTATTTATACTATCTGATCTGATTGGATAACATAAAAAGAAAGCTCTTCACTGTACCTGATTACACATGACAACAGTAAACCTAAACCCAAACAAGAAACTCAGCCGTCATTGGCGACACGCTGAACCGGGTGTACAGGAGAGGGGATGTACTCTGTGGACACCATATATTGGGAGGCGCAGCAGTGAGGAACTCAGAGTGGCAGTGGTGGGAGAGCGCTGCACAGTAGGTCCGTTAATTCAGCGCTGCCCCATGACAGGTTGGTATTTCTGGTCGGGGGCGTTCTTCACGTGGATTAGGGTAGGGGGAAACAACGCTGGCGAAGATGTGAAACCCACTTGTGATAGTTGAATACAGGTGGTGGTGGGGGTGGGTGTTGATTGACAGAAGTGAAACTAAAGATTAAAGTGAAAAAGGATGTCGATAAGGGGAGAAGAGGTTTGCAGGGGGGGGGGGGGTCGGGTCACATGAAGCCCCAGGGTCCCACATAGTTGGAAGGCGACGGGGAGTGACAGGTGATTGGAGAGCGGTAGAATTAGGGCGCACTGGGGTTAGGAATTAGTGTTGGGAAAGAACAAGCAGAACGACGAGGTGTTGCCTAAAATTGGACAATTCAACGGCCATACCAATAGGTTGTAAGCTCTGCAAGCGGAAGATGAGGTAATGTTCCTCTATTTTGTGGCAATGGAAGAGGCCCAGGACAAAAATGTCAGTTTAGGAATAGGAGGGGAGTTGAAATGGTTGAAATGGTTGGCAACAAGGAGACCCAGCAGGCCTTGGCGGACCGAGCGCAAATGTTACCGGACGATAAACATAGAACACCTTGATATTTGTTATCAGCAACATCACTCCTCCGGCTCCTATTAACGCGAGCGCGGGAAACAGCAGCAGGGCCGAGGCTGTAATACAGAGCGAGAGCGAGAATGAAGTAGAGATCAATGGAATGTGACACTATTTTCTCTCTCAGGCACGCCACCTCCTCCCCTATTCTATCTCACTCGTTCTCTCTCTCTCACTCGTTCTCTCTCTCTCACTCGTTTTCTCTCTCTCTCTCTCTCTCTCTCTCTCTCGTTCTCTCACTCGTTTTCTCTCTCTCTCTCTATCTCTCTCTCTCTTTCTCTCACTCGTTTCTCTCTCTCTCTCTCTCTCTCTCTCTCTCTCTCTCTCTCTCTCTCTCTCTCTCTCTCTCTCTCTCTCTCTCTCTCTCTCTCTCTCTCTCTCTCACACACAAACTCACTCTGTCCTTTCCTACCTGAAACACACGAACGTAAAAACGCGAGCACATATATACACACACACACAGACACAAACAGGCATGCACAAACACAGACAACACACACACAAATTCTCTCTCACACAGACACACACACAAACACAAATGCACAAGCACACATTCACATACACACAGATAAGCACAAACAGACAGCACACACACACACACACACACACACCCCCCACTGGCAGATTAATTTACCCGCGGCGGAGAAAGCGATAATGAGCGTGCCTGCCGTATACAGGAATCTGTGGAGATGCAAATCCTAGCGTTGAAAACCAACAACAATCTTCCCTTCCTCCCACCCCATTCGTCACCATCGCATCCTATGCAAAAGATCTAGACTTGCAAGTTCCCATTGCCAAGGCCAGGACGTTCGGAACAGGCTGAAAACCAATTTACCTTTAACAAACGGAACATATCATATTACCGGACGGGAACATGCTTGGCCACGGTGGTCGTGGTCCCATTTATTGGTATTGTTGTATTTTTATCACGCATACCGAGGTACAGTGGAAATCTTTGTCATCTAGGCAAATCCTACCAGACATCAATATAAGAGGAGGAGTAATGGAGTAAATAAATACTTTTTCAGAATGTGGTGCTGCAGCTGCAGGGGTGCGGTTTCAGACCCGACAGAAATCCCTAATTAGTATGAGTGGGGAGCAAGTGGAAATGGTTGAGAACTTCACGTTCTTTGGTGTTAATATTGCCAAGACTCTGTGGACCAACCACGTTGATGCGTCAGCCAAGAAGGCAGACCAAGGCGTTACTTCCTGAAGTGACTGAGGACATTCGGCAAGTCTCCGCTGACTGTTACAAACGTTTACAATATATTGTCAGGTGGCATCGCAACTTAGTTTGGGGAAAACTCTGGCCAAGAAAGCAGGACATTTTAGAGAGTTGAAGATGTTGCCCAGTCCGTGAAATAGACCAGAATTCTCACTATTGGTTCCATCTACACTTTATGCTGCCCAGGAAATTCACCTTAATCAAATAATTAATTTGTACACGTGACAAAAAATAAGTCTCAACCTAAACCTAAAGAGCAAATGAGATAGGTGCACGGGGCACAACGAGGTGGATTCGAAAATGGGAATATATTCCTTATCGGATGGGAGAACTGTTTAGTCGTCTGATAGGCGGGGAAGAAGCTTTTGCCCGCCCTGGCGGTACGTGCTGCAAAGTTTCTGTATATTCTGCCCGAGGGGAGCACAGGGAAGAACTATGTTGTGAGTGGTCCTTATTTGTGTTAAATCTTTAACCGAGACAGTGTGAAGTGCAGATGGAATCAGTGGTGGAGCGTCTACTCTGTGTAATGGACTCAACGACATCCACAATTCTCTGCGTTATTTTGCGGTTTGAGGGGAAATTGCTCGCAAGCCAATCTGTGATTAGCGCCCATTGCATGCATTCTGTGGTATATCTGCTCGAGTTGGTAAGAGCCGTTGGCGACATGTTGAACATCTTTACCCGAAGCCTCCTTAACAAATAGAGGTGTTGGTTGACTGTGTTTTGACATCAATGTGAATGCACCTGGTCAAGTTGTCAATGATATTAACACCTTGATTTTCCAACACTCCACCACCCCATATGCCCACAATCAATTTCCACGTTCCCAACCGATCTCGCGGGGGCTCTTGTAGTTTAAAAAAAATCTGTGATGTTCATGCAATTATAACCGTATATTATGTACTCATAGTCATACAGTCATGAAGCACGGAAAAAGGCCCTTCGGCTCATCCTGACCAACATGACCATGTGAGCTGGTCCCATTTACCCGCACATACCCGGTCCATTTCGTTCCAAACTGTTCTTGTCCCCGTGCCTCTCCAAGTGTTCTTTAAATGTTGTTATTGTACGTGCTTCAACCACCTCTACTGGCAGCTCATTCCATTCCCCTACAACCCTCTGAATGAAAATAAACGGTCCTTCAGTTTCCTATTAAACTTTTCCCCTCTCACCTTAAACTCATGTCCTCTATTTCTTGATTGCTCTACAATGGGTAAAAGACAAAGCTAAGGAGGACTGCTCCATTGTATTCATTGTTCCAATGTACGAGAATGAAACGTTCTTGACTCCCTTGACTCGCTCTGTTTCCGTTCTGTTCTTACACTACCTATGAATGGTTTGATTGTACTCATGACTGACCATTCGGTTACTGAGTGTAACTGCTGTACAGGGTCTGGACCCGCCATCCAATATCCATTGAGCCCCCGAAACAGAAGGAACCACAATTGTTCTTTACTTGTCAGGATCCCAACCATTTCTAAATTTACTGATATAATTTTTTTTAATCGTTCAGTATATTTTCGATTATAATCCCCACCTCCCCCTTTATGGTCACAGGATCGCACAGCACGGAAACAGGCCAATCTGCCCAATCCATGTCAATAGGATACCCCACTTAAGGTAGTCCCAATTACACATATCCTTCTCTTCTTAGGCCCCCCTCGGTCATGGCTGACCATGGGTGATGCATCCCAGTTGGCTGCTTGCTCCACACCTCGGCTAGAGCAGCGTCGCTTGTGGCTTAAGAGACCAATGCGGGAGTGACAGTCTCTGTCGCAAAGGTCACATTTGTGTGGTCTCTGGTCTGTTGAAGTTGCTGCGCTCCTTTCTGCGTGCCCGCTTGTCTGCCGCTGCATTCATCAGTTTCTCTTCCCTCGTTTTGAGATGTTGGTTCAGGGTACCTCTCCACCTCGTACGGTCAGCTGCAAGGCTCTCCCAGGACTCCACATCGATGTCGAGCGCCTTCAAATCTCTCTTGCGGACATCCTTGTAACGTAACTGGGGGCGGCCGATGGTTCTCCTCCCAGATGTTAGCTCTCCATAAAGGATGTCTTTTGGAATACGGCCATCCTCCATGCGGTGGACATGGCCCAGCCACCGCAGCCTGCGCTGCCTGAGTAGAGTGTACATACTCGGAAGGCCAGCGTGAGACAGAATCTCAGCTTTGAACACTCTGTCTTGCCCAGATATACCCAGGATACGGCGGATGCTTCTAAGGTGGAAGGTGTTGAGTCTTCTCTCCAGTCTGGCATATGTAGTCCATGTCTCACGGCCGTACAGCAGCGTGCTGTTGACACAGGCATTATAGACAATACAATACAATATATCTTTATTGTCATTGTACAGGGGAACAACGAGATTGGGAATGCGCCTCCCATATGATGCAATAAATTAATTAGCTAGTCCGTATTAATTTAAACAACCCAATGAAACAAATTGTAACCGTTTTAAAACAGAATAAAGTGCAAGTAGATCTGTGCCGGATCACTGTGTGATGTGACCATCCGGCTCAGCAGGACCGGTTCATAGCAGCTATGGCCCTGGGGATGAAGCTGTTCCTGAGTCTGGAGGTGCGGGCGTAGAAGGCCTTGTATCGTCTGCCCGATGGTAGAAGTTCGAACAGACTTTTGCAGGGGTGTGGATGCTGGTGGCTTTTCTGAGTCATCGTGTGTTGTAGATGCCCTCTAAGGCTGGTAGCTGTATTCGGATGGTCCTCTGAGCTCTATGGACTACCCGCTGAAGAGCTTTCCTCTCTGCCTCCGTGCAGCTGAGGTACCACACAGGGATGCCATGTGTTAGGATGCTCTCTATGGTGCAGCGGTAGAATGTCGTCAGCAGCTGTTGGGGTAGACCAGACCTCTTCAGTGTTCTTAGGTAGAACAGTCGTTGCTGTGCCTTCTTGACCAGCGCAGCAGTGTTATTGGACCATGTTAGGTCCTTCGAAATGTGAGTGCCCAGAAACTTGAAGCTGGACACTCTATCCACACTGATAAAGATCGGGGCGTATTCCCCATTATGTGACCTACGGAAGTTGATGATCAGCTCCTTGGTCTTGGTGGTATTTAGGGACAGGTTGTTATCAGAGCACCAGTCCGCCAGGTTCTGCACCTCCGCTCTGTATTTTGTTTCATCACCATTGGTGATCAGCCCGATCACTGTTGTGTCATCTGCAAACTTGACAATGGTGTTGGTGTCGAATGCAGGAACACAGTCGTGTGTGAAGAGGGAGTAGAGCATGGGGCTCAGAACACAGCCCTGTGGTGCGCCGGTACTCAGGGATATAGTAGAGGACAGGTGCAGGCCCATTCTCACTGCCTGCGGTCGCTCCAGCAGGAAGTCCAGGATCCAGTCGCATAATGACAAGCTGCGGCCTAGCTGGTGGAGTTTGGTGATGAGCTTGGTGGGGATGACCGTGTTGAAGGCAGAGCTGTAGTCTGTGAATAGCATCCTCACGTACATGCCCTATCTCTCCAGGTGAGTCAGGACAGTGTGAAGAGCCAGAGAGATGGCGTCCTCTGGGGATCTATTTGCCCTGTATGCAAATTGATGTGGGTCCAGTGAGTCAGGGATGCTGGATTTGATGTGTGGGAGGACCAGCCTTGCAAAGCACTTCATGACTATCGGCGTTAGGGCAACCGGGCGGTAGTCGTTCAGGTTGGTGATCTTTGCTTTTTTTGGCACCGGCACTATGGTAGCCGACTTCAGGCACTTGGGGACCGTAGCCAGAGATAACGACAGGTTAAAGATCCTGGTGAATACCTCAGCCAACTGTTCAGCACAGTCCTTAAGTACCTTTCCTTGAACTCCATCTTCCACCCATTGCCTGTGGGTGTCTTTGACCCTTTTAATACCTCTGTTCAGGTTTGACCTGGCAACACTGTATGCTGAAGTGTCACCAGATTTAAAGGCATTGTTGCGTGCCCTCAGCAGGTTCTGTACCCCCTTGTTCATCCAGGGTTTCCGGTTTGGGAACATCTTTATTTCCTTGTCCTCCATGACATTCTCCACAGAGCAGTTGATGTAGGAGAGCACAGTGAATGTGTATTTCTCCAAGTCTACCTCTGAACCACAGGTCGCCTGCTGTGCAAACAGGTCCTAGTCGGTGCGATCAAAGCAGTCCTGGAGTTGTAGCGTGGCATCCTCAGGCCATATTTTGACCGTCTTTGTTGTAGGTTTGGTCTTGCGGATGAGGGGTTTGTATGCGGGCAGTAGAAGCAGTGAGAGGTGATCGGATTATCCCAGGGGTGGGCAGAGGAGAGCTCTGTAGGCGTCCTTTATGTTGGTATACACCTTATCCAGCGTGTTTGAGCCCCTGGTAGGGCACTGCACGTGCTGGTGGAATCTGCTATCTTTGTCTTCACTGTCAGCTTTGGATTGGTCCACACTCGAGTTGTGAGGCAAGCGATAGTTGTAGCTGCCTTCCCGATCCTCATGTCTGAAGAGTGTGGGTGTCTCCAGGAAACCTTGTGCTGGAGCTTTGTCTGGAAGTACGAGTTGGCAATGCACAGGTTATGGTAAGTGCACAGCTCGAGCAGTCACTGTCCATTCTCATTCATTTTGCCCACACCAAACTGCCCAAGGCAGGAAGACCATGATTCGTGGTCTGCGCCCACTCTGGCGTTGAAGTCGCCCAAGAGAACCAAGTTCTTCCTTGCTGGGAATGCTGATGATGATGGATGCGAGGTGCTCGTAGAACTCGTCCTTTGTGTCTGATGTGGAGGACAGTGTCGGGGGCATACACGCTGACAAGGGTGACCGGGCCTGCGGTGGTGTTGAGGCGGAGAGTCAGGAGTCGCTCTGAGCCATTTCTGCCTGGTTGCACCATGTTCAGCAGGCTGTTCCTTACTGCGAAGCCTACTCCGTGCTCTCTGGGCTCATTAGAGTCCTTCCCCTGCCAGTAGAACGTGTAGTCCTTCTTCTTCAGTGTGCCCGAGTCTGCCAGCCTTGTTTCCTGAAGGGTGGCTATGTCTACGTTGAGTCTCTTGAGCTCGTTGTTTATGACAATAAATTATGACGATGTTCATCCTGTACCTGTTCCCCCTTGGTCAATTAATCCGCCGTCATGGTCTCAAGTTCCACTGCTATGCCGATGATATCCAGCTCCTCATCTCCACCAAGTCAATCTCCACCACCACACACTCTACCCTGACAAACTGCATCACTGAAATAAAATCTTGGCTTCAATTCAATTTTCTCAAACTCAATTGCAACAAATCTGAAATCATCATCATTGGATCAAAAACCCTCACCAAATCCACCCACAACTTCACCCTCAATATTGATGGTTTCCCAGTATCCACCTCCCCTCACATCCGGAATCTTGGAATCATCCTTCATCAAACCCTCTCCTTCGACAAACACACTAAACACATCACCAAGACAGCCTTCTTCCACCTCAAAAACATCGCCCATCTCCGTTCATCCCTCTCCTCTACAGCTGCTGAAACCCTCATCCACGCCTTCATCACCTCCCGTCTGGGTGATTTATGGCTCACCCTCAAAAATCATCAACAAACTCCAACACATCCAGAACTCCGCTGCCCGTCTACTCACCCACTCCCCGATCCGTGACCATATCACCCCGTCCTTTACAAGCTCCACTGGCTCCCCATCCCCCAGAGAATCCAGTACAAAATCCTCCTCATGACCTACAAAGCCCTCCATAACCTGGCCCCATCCTACCTGACTGACCTCCTCCACAGACACACTCCCACCCGTACCCTCCGCTCTGCTGCTGCCAATCTCCTGTCCCCCCCCCCCATCCGGACCAAACTCAGATCCTGGGGGGACAGGGCTTTCTCCATCGCTGCTCCCACCCTCTGGAACTCACTACCCCAAACCGTCAGAGACTCCTCCTCACTCACCACATTCAAAACATCACTGAAGTCTCATCTGTTCAGTGCTGCCTTCAAACGGCCGCGGGACGTTTCAGCGCCCGGTGCGGGGACTGTGCGGGTCGGTCGGGGACGCCACAGGTGAAGCTGGAGTGTCCTCTCCATTAATGAGGTGACAACCATAATCCTAATCCTAAACCTGGAAATAAAGAGTGCGTTTACTCTAAACATTCCAATCGTGATTTTCTACACATTTACAAGGCCCTTATTCCTTCACCCTCCCGCCACGGAAGGAATAAGGGCCTTGCCAGCCCAACCCCACACCAGCTCAGGCCCTCACGTCCTGAGGAGGTTTAATCCGGTACCCATAGATAAGGCGCTGAAACAGTCTGGACACTCTTGACTCACTGTTTCTTTTCTCCTTTTGAACAAGCTGCGGCTAGTTGTATAGTATGATTTGTCTGGATGGCACGCATGCACTGTATGTACCACGATACACATGAGAATTATAAACCAACTCCAATAACAATGGCGATTGGCAATTCACTGAGTACGACTGCTGTAGCGGTGAAGCCCGTTCATCTCCCGCTGCCTCTCCCCACCACGCAAACACCACCCTTCGCGCCACGCCCAATGAACTTACATGGCTAGGAAACGGGTCGTCATGATGCCGCAAGAGTCGAGCAGGAAGCCGCTGGCCACGGCCCCGAAGTTCAGGACGAAACCGCCAATCGTGAAGACGAGAGCGAAGCGCTGGTCCTGCGGAACGCATCCAACTAAGGGAGGGAGATGGAGGGAGTGAGCGACTGAGGTGGGAGGATGTCACCAAAAATCTCGATGAAGGCAGAGCTGTATACATAGAATAAACGGATTTTAGTACCGCATTGCACAACGTTCTGCATGGTAGGCTGCTCTGGAAGGTTAGATGTCATGGGATTCAAGGACAGATAACTTGAGTGGATAGAAAATTAGCTTCATGGAAGGAAGCGGAGGTCGGGGGGGGGGGGCGGGGAGGGGCTCCAGGGAAACTTTTTTTAAATCGCTTACTTTGCCTGAGAAGCGATTGTTTTCCGGATCGCAGCCTAACATCATGGAGCTGGCGGTCCTTGCTCGAGACTGACTTTGAGCCCCACCATGGGGCCGTGGACTTACCATCGGAGCCTGCGATCCCTTGCCTGGGATCAACGCTCCAACATCGGATATCAACATCGAGGAGCATGCAGTCTCGGGTAAAGACTGATGTCGGTAAGCTCCAAAGTCGCAGAAGGTTCGACCAGACCAGGCCCGGTGCGGGAGCTGAGATCCCCCCGATGCGGGAGCTTGATTGCCCCAACGTGGAACGCCCGACTGCCGGCTACGGGGCCAAGATCGCCCCGACAACGGAAGGCTCGAGGAAGAGATTGAACTTTTTGTTCGCCTTCCATCACAGTGAGGAATGTGGACGTCACTGTGGTGGATGTTCATGTTAAAATGTATTTTGTGTGTCTTGTTGCTTTTTATTGGTATGACTGTATGGCAAATCAAATTCCTCGTATGTTGCAAAACATACTTGGCTAATAAAGTATGATTATGATTATTATGATTTGGATGAGAACATACGTGGCATGATTAGCAAGTTTGCAGATGATACAAGATTGGGTGGTGTTGTAGATAGTGAAGATGGTTGTCAAAAATTGCATGTGAGCTGAGGAATGGTTGATAGAACTTAATACAGAGAAGTGTGAGATTTGCATGTTGGCAGCATTAACATGCGCAGAACCTACACAGTAACGCTCTAGGGAGTGTTGTCGAGCAGAGGGATAATGCAGGTGCACGGTTCCTTGAGTGTGGCATCATATGTAGGTGGTCAAAAAGGGTTTTGGTACATTGGCCTTTATCAGTTAGAACATTGACTATAGAATTTGAGAGGTCATATTGCAGTTGTATGAGACATTGGTGAGGCCGCATTTAGAGCATTGTGTTCAGTTTTGGGCACCATGTTATAGGAAGACCCATGTTGTCAAACTGAAAGGGTGCAGAGAAGATTTAAGAGCAAGGTGCCAAGACTTGAGGCCCTGAACCATAGGTAGAGGTTGAGCAAGCTGGGGCCCCATTCTTTGGAGAGCAGGAGGAGGAGTGATCTTAGAGGTTTACAAATTCATGAGAGGAATT
Source organism: Rhinoraja longicauda (assembly GCF_053455715.1). Classification (NCBI taxonomy): domain Eukaryota; kingdom Metazoa; phylum Chordata; class Chondrichthyes; order Rajiformes; family Arhynchobatidae; genus Rhinoraja; species Rhinoraja longicauda. The sequence continues at coordinate 39,418 of NC_135983.1, read as the reverse complement.
GATCTGGTCGATGCACAGCATCTTTTGCCGAGTGTAGGAAAGTCCAGAACCAGAGGACATGCAGTGCATTCAGAAAGTATTCAGAACACTTCACTTTTTCCATATTTTGTCAGGTTACAGCCTTATTTTAAAATGGATTAAATTCATTTTTTAATCATCAATCTACACACAATACCCCATAATAAAAAAGCAAAAACAGGTGTTTAGAAATTTTTGCAAAGTAATTAAAAAGAAATAACTGAAATATCACATTTACATAAGTATTCAGACCCTTTACTCAGTACTTTGTTGAGGTACCTTTGGCAGCGATTACAGCCTCAAGTCTTCTTGTGTAGTTTGGTAATTTCTAACATTCTTCTCTGCAGATCCTCTCAAGCTCTGTCCGGTTGGATGGGGAACGTCGATGCACAGCTATTTTCAGGCTGTGCAGATGTTCAAACGGGTTCAAGTCCTCCTAGGCCACCCAAGGACATTCACAGATGTCACAAAGCCACTCCTGTGTTGTCTTGGCTGTGTGCTTAGGGTCGTTATCCTGTTGGAAGGTGAACCTACGCCCCAATTTGAGGTCCGGAACGCTCTGGCGCAGGTTTTCATCCAGGATCTCTCTGTACTTTGCTCCGTTCACCTTTCCCTCAATCCTGATTAATCTCCCAGTTCCAGCCGCTGAAAACATCCCCACCGTAAGTATGGTATTGGCCAGGTGATGACCGGTGCCTGGTTTCCTCCAGACGTGATGATTGGCATTCAGGCCAAAAAGTTCAATCTTGGTTTCATCAGACTAGAGAATCTTGTATAGGTGCCTTTTGGCAAACTCCAAGCGGGCTGTCATGTGCCTTTTACTGAGGAGTGGCTTCTGCCTGGCCACTCTACCATATAGGCTTGATTGGTGGAGTGCTGCAAAGTTGTCCTTCTGGAAGGTTCTCCCATCTCCACAGAGGAACTCTGGAGCTCTGTCAGCGTGACCATCAGGTTCTTGGTCACCTCCCTGACAAAGGCCCTTCTCCCCCGATTGCTCAGTTTGGCCAGGCGGCCAGCTCTATGAAGAGTCCTGGTGGTTCCAAAGTTCTTCCATTTAAGAATGACGGAGGCCACTGTGCTCTTCGGGACCTGCAATGCTGCAGAAATTGTTTTATACCCTTCACCAGATCTGTGTCTCGACACAATCCTGTCTCGGAGATCTACGGACAATTCCTTCGTCTTCATGGCTTGGTTTTTGCTCTGACATGCACTGTCAACCGTGGGACCTTATATAGACAGGTGTGTGCCTTTCCAAATCATGTCTAATCAATTTAATTTACCATTGGTGGACACCAATCCAGTTGTAGAAACATCTCAAGGATAATCAATGGAAACAGGATGAACATAAGCTCAATTTTGAGTGTCATAGCAAAGGCTCGGAATACTTTTGTAAATGTGACATTTCAGGGTTTTTTTTAATTACTTTGCAAAGTTTTCGCTTTTTTATTATCAATCATAGATTGATGATTTTTTAAAAAATCATCCATTTTTAAATAAGGCTGTAACGTAAGACAGAGACAGAGACAGAGACAGAGAGAGAGAGAGAGAGAGAGAGGGAGAGAGAGAGGGAGAGAGAGAGAGAGAGAGAGAGACAGAGTTGTCGGGAGAGTGAGATTTAGATAGAGAATGAGAGATAGAGAGATAGAAAGGTAGCGAGGAAAGGCAGACTGATGGGGAGGGATAGCGACAGGCAGAGAGAATGAATGGGAAACACAGTCAGAGAGAGACAATCAGAGCAGGTAAAGGGGTGAGAGAGAGGAGAGATGGTTAGAGAAAGAGATGGGAGAGGGAGCAGCGGAGGAAGAACAAGAGGGCGGAAGGAGAGGCTGAGAGGGAAAGGTCTTCTAGAGGGAGGAATGGAGGAACAGTATCGAGTGAGAGAGAGGAAGAGGTGAGAGGCGGAGAGGGGAGAGATAGGGGGTGAGAGGGGGAGAGAGAACCGAAGGGGAGAGTGTGAGTTTTATAAACGAAGAGAGGGGGAGTATAACGACTGTGGTTGAGAAGCGAGAGAGAGAAAGAAACGAGTAGGAGGGGTGGAGAGTGGGTGGGGGGGGGGGTTCAGAGAGAAGCCGAGAGGGGTGTAAATGGCAGAGAGGGAGGGTGAGAACGAGGAAGAGAGGGACACACAGGGACGCAGAGAGGTCGAGGATGTAGGGAGGAAGAGATACATAGAGGGGAGAGAGCGTTCCCCAGCATCTTCGCTCCTTCATGGTGTTGAGACAAACATTTTCCACCGTCCCTTGGCCACTGGTCTTTGCTCTCCTCTGCACCATCCCCCCAACTGCGGACACTCACTCACCTGTGACATTCCACGGCCCAGCGTCGCTGGAGTTGCACAGGTCAGCGAAGTAGTCTTCATTCTTCAGCACGAAGACAAGGGAAGGCCAGCCGTAGATCACACCCGCAAAGCCGACGCACTCTACCACCCCAGTGGCAAAGGTCAGAAGCAGCTTGATCCGCTGATCGGCCGGACCCATCTAACGACAAGCACTGTCTCTCAGTACAGTATTCACGGGCTTTCCCACAGACCAGCGCACCCTGAAAAATGTGCCCATCCCCGTTCCTTCGTGGTGACTGATGCAGCGGGCACAGTGACAAAGGCCTGGCGAATATTTTATATAATATTTCCACTCGACAAATCAAAGCAAGCACGAATATTGTCGATGGTGCATAAACAGAGAATAACAGAGCACCAAATTTAGCTTCTTACACAAAGTACAGTATGTAGGTTAATTGGCTGGGCAAATGTAAAAAAAAATTTTGTCCCTAGTGGGTGTAGGATATTGTTAATGTGCGGGGATCGCTGGGCGGCACGGACCCGGTGGGCCGAAGGACCTGTTTCGGCGCTGTATCTCTCTCTCTCTCTCTCTCTCTCTCTCTCTCTCTCTCTCTCTCTCTCTCTCTCTCTCTCGGGTTCAGTGTTGATGTGGATAGAAAATTGGTTGGCGGACAGGAAGCAAAGAGTAGGAATTAAAGGGTCCTTTTCGGAATGGCAGGCAGTGACTAGTGGGGTACCACAAGGCTCAGTGCTGGGACCCCAGTTATTTACAGTGTATATTAATGATTTGGACGAGGGAATTGAATGCAACATCTCTAAGTTTGTGGATGACACGAAGCTGGGTGGCAGTGTTAGCTGCGAGGAGGATGCTAGGAGGCTGCAGAGTGACTTGGATAGATTAGGCGAGTGGGCAAATGCACGGCAGATGCAATATAATGTGGATAAATGTGAGGTCATCCACTTTGGCGGCAAGAACAGGAAAGCAGAGTATTACCTGAATGGTGACCGATTGGGAGAAGGGGAGATGCAACGTGACCTGGGTGTCCTGGTGCACCAGTCATTGAAAGCAAGCGTGCAGGTGCAGCAGGCAGTGAAGAAAGCGAATGGTATGTTGGCATTCATAGCAAGAGGATTTGAGTTTAGGAGCAGGGAGGTTCTGCTGCAGTTGTACAGGGCCTTGGTGAGACCGCACCTGGAGTATTGTGTGCAGTTTTGGTCTCCTAACCTGAGGAAAGACGTTCTTGCCTTAGAGGGAGTACAGAGAAGGTTCACCAGATTGATCCCTGGGATGGCGGGACTTACATATGAGGAAAGACTGGATAGACTGGGCTTGTACTCGCTGGAATTTAGAAGACTGAGGGGGGATCTTATAGAAACATATAAAATTCTTAAGGGGTTGGAGAGGCTAGATGTGGGAAGATTGTTCCCGATGTTGGGGGAGTCCAGAACCAGGGGTCACAGCTTAAGGATAAGGGGGAAGTCTTTTGGGACCGAGATGAGAAAACATTTCTTCAAACAGAGAGTGGTGAGTCTGTGGAATTCTCTGCCACAGAAGGTAGTTGAGGCCAGTTCATTGGCTATATTTAAGAGGGAGTTAGATGTGGCCCTTTTTGCTAAAGGGATCAGGGGGTATGGGGAGAAGGCAGGTACAGGCTACTGAGCTGAATGATCAGCCATGATCATATTGAATGGCGGTGCAGGCTCGAAGGGCCGAATGGCCTCCTCCTGCACCTATTGTCTATTGTCTATCCCAATTCAACCCCAACCCAATTCAACTCAACCCAACTCAACCCCAACCCAACTCAAGCCAACCCAACCCCAATCCAACCCAACCCAACTCAACCTCAACCCAAACCAATCCAACCCAACCCAACTCAACCTCAACCCAACTCAACCCATCGCCCAGTGGGGGCTCAGGACCTTCATCGGCCTGCTCGGCTCGGCCCTGGGACTTTCCATCGCCCGGTGGGGGCTTCAAAAAGTTGGGAGCCTCGATCACCTCGTGGCACCACGGGAGAAGAATGAGGAGGAGATAAGACTTTTCTTTGCCTTCCATCACAGTGAGGGTGTGCCTGGAGCAATCACTGTGATGGCTGTTTGTGTTAAAATTGTATCTGTGTGTCCTGTGCTTTTTGTTGTCTACTGCCGGACCCTGACGTGAGAGGACGCTGGCGCTGTTTATTCGCCGCTTCTCCGTTAGGATAGTTTGTCTGTTTGTTTTTATGTTATGATTGTTTTTGTAAAGCGCTTAGAGCTTCTGGTAAGGCGCTATATAAAATAAATGCTTATTATTATTATTATTATTAGTGTGTGTGGGGTGTGTGTGTGTGTGTGTGTGTGTGTGGGGTGTGTGTGGGGTGTGTGTCTGTGTGTGTGTGTGTGTGTGTGTGTGTGTGTGTGTGTGTGTGTGGGGTGTGTGTGTGTGTGTGTGTGGGGGGGGGTGTGTGGGGGGGGGTGTGTGTGTGTGAATAATAAGTCAATGGCACAATCATAAGGGCGGTGAGGAGGTAAAGAGACGGCTCGGAACTTGCAGAAGACCTCTTTCAAGTCATGATACTCAGATGGTACTTTGGACAGGTCAGGGTTGTCACTCGGAGCAACAGACACAGAGGTGAGGGGAAGACAATTGTTAACGTGACAATCCTTCCCCCAAGTGGAGACCTTGCCAGTTGCTCAGTTTACGGGCGGGGGGTTGTGAGTAGTCAGCCAAGGCCGACCCAGAACGATTGGGATGAGGTGAATTTAGCAGGAGCAACTGGATTCTCCCCCGGTGCTTTCCATTCAGACAAAGTTCTAGAAGGAGAGTGAAGCCATCCCCATGATTCTTCCATCAAGTGCACTGGCTGGGCGGGGCTCTTCTACTTTAACAATGGGAATTAGACATTTCCGAGCAACCGTGGTATTGATGAAGCTATCATCTGCCCTCGAGTTAATCAGAGCATTGTTTCAATAGCTTGTCTCCAAAGCGTACCGTAATCAGAGTGAGTCTGGTAGAAATAAGAGGGAAATAAACCTTGTTCACCCATAATCCCTCTCTTGCTGGGGAGCTTTTACCGGGCAAGCAGCAATGAACTGGCCGGGACCTTCACAGTAGAGACAATACCTCTCCCATATGTGTCTCTGGCACTCGGCCTCGCTCAGCCTGGTGCGGCCGATCTACATAGGGTCCCCCTCTACTGGATCAGGACCGAGATGTGGGAGGGAAGTGAGACAATCGGCTCACTATGACGAGAGGGGTATGTTGGATAAGGACACTGTTTGAGAGCTGCTGTTAGCTTGTCTTTCTTTCGCTCTTAGAGCAGGTTATCTATCCGGATGGATAAATCGATCAGCGCATCCCAAGAGGCCAACTCATCCTTTAGGTTCTTGTTGAGGCCATGGATGAAGATACTGAGCAGAGTTGTATCACACCAACTCGCTCTCTAAAACAGTGGTTCTCCACTGTTATATGGTCTCCATTTATTGAATTTTTAGAAAAGTAAATGGGTTTGGCACAGGACTAAAATAAAAAATTGATATTAAAAGTTGAAACTTGAGTTAGGGGTTGGATGTACAACTGTGGTTATTGTCTCCCGGATCTACTCCCTTTAATTTTTATTGTTAGATCTTTTTTTTAACCCTCTTATTCTCTCTCCCCAAGTTTATAGTTTTTTGTTTTTTTTTACTTTCTCTCTTCAAAAATTTAAAAATTGAAGCTATGTAAGAACTTTGTAACAAATGTGTTTTTTTATTTCTATTTGCTTTTCAAAAACAAAAAAAAACAAAAAAAAAAACAGTGGTTCGAAAATCTATAGCGTAATCGGTAACAGAGCATACATACCCCCTGGCGGAGATGCAGGATCCTGTGGGCTGCCTCTCTTCCGACCAAAACGGTGGTCAAAAATCTTTCTCAGCTCTGCCGAAAAATGGGCAAAGTCCTGGCAAAAGTCTAGCTGTCTCTCCCAGGCAGCTGTACCCCAGGCTAAAGCACGTCCTGACAGCAGGAAGATGGCATGGGCTACTGTGGGGCGTTCTGCGCTGAAGCGGGACGGTTGTAGCTCAAAAACCAAACAGCACTGGGATAGGAATGATCTGCAGGTAGATGGATTGCCATGGTACCTCTCTGGGGTGGGAAGAACTGGTTCCAGAATGGGCTGGATACGGCGGGAAGTGGACGGAGGTGGAGAGGCATCAGCGGAGACGGGAGGAATTGGCGGCGGTGCGAGCTGTACAGGAGCTGGTTGACACTGGATGTTCACTGCTCGACGGTATACGTAAGTCAATCTATTCGACCAGTAAGTTGGTCTATTGGAAACTCATGGGTGCCGAGAGTGGAGCCTTGGTGTTGAACAGCCTTGTAAAGTTGAGTCAATATCTCCTCAGTCCTGGAACTGGGGGCATCCAAACTCTGGTCGAGCTGACCAGGATTGCCTGCCAAATCCATACTGGCCGACTAATCTGTCAGAAGGATCAGAAATGGAAGGGACTCAAATACAGGCTAACCGAGAAGTGCTGAAGAAAGCCCAACATCCAAACGTGAACGGAACCGAAAGATTTAGCCCTGGAACCGACAGAACCTAGAACTGCTATCGAACCTAGAATGCAGAACTGATTGGTCGGCACCCAATTGGTGATGACCTCAAGTATTTATACCATGTGATAGATAAGGGGAGCAGATTAAATGCAGGTGTCATTCCTAATAGTTTAGGGGAGGAGTGTGAAAAGAGTCTCAAGTGTCTGGCAGCATGGCAAATGTGACAGGAATGCACATGGACATGCATGCATATGGACTGCATATAGGGGGATATGGAGGTGTTCATCTGTACATTATAGAAGAGGAGGCATGGCCACTCTTGGATCATGTCCAGCATGAACACTTGATGCTTGCAGAATGTGGGAGGTCAGGGACACTGCTGGTGCCTCTGGCTGCTACAAGTGTGAGAAGTGTATCCAGGTACAGCTCCTGAAGGATCGTTTTGGGGAACTGGAGAAGCAAGTGGATGACCTCAAGTTCGTCTGAGAAACTGAGTCGTTCCTGGACAAGTCCTACAGTGAGATTGTTACACCGAAGGTACTGGAAGAGAGAAGGGTGACGGTGAGAAAGGGAAGGAAACAAGGAGTGCAAGGGACCCCAGGTGTTGTACCTCTTGAGAACAGGTTCACCCACTTGGAAGCTGTTGGGGAAGAAGATGTTGCCACACTGAGCGGCAGACTGGTTTGTGAAGCAAAACGTGCTGTTGAGCCAAAACCAAAGTGACCGACGTCAGGCAACGCTGTGGTAGTACAAGACTCCATTGTGAGAGGCACGACAGGGGTTTCTGCGGCAACAGGTGGGATTCTAGGATGGTGTGCTGCCTCCCTGGTGCCAGGATCCAGGATGTCATGGACAGAGTGCAGGAAATCCTCAAGGGCGAAGGTGAACAGCCAGAAGTGGTAGTGCATGTTGGCACAAACGATGTCGGAAAGAAGGGGATGGATATTCTGCAGCGTGACTTTAGAGAGTTCGGAAAAATGCTGAAAAGCAGGACCTCCAGGGTGGTTGTCTCCGGTTTGTTTCCAGTTCCTCGTGCTGGTGAGAGCGGGAACAGGGAGATACAGGACCTGAATGTGTGGCTGAGGAGCTGGTGCAGGGGGCAGGGATTAAGATTCTTAGACCACTGGGATCTGTTTTGGGGTAAGGGGGAATTGTACAAAAGGGACGGATTGCACCTTAACAGGTGGGGGACCAGCATTCTGGCAGGCAGGTTTGCTACTGCTACACGGGTGGTTTTAAACTAAATAGTGGAGGGGGGGTCAAATGGGATAGACAAGGATGGAGCTAAAGGGAAAGAGAGTAAAGGGATAGTTAAAGACCCCAGAATTAACAGGAAAGAAAGCTCACAAAGGGATAGGAGAGTATGGCCAAGTGTAATAGGGATCGATGTGAAGGGTGAGATGAGTAAGGAATTAAAAGTATTGTATGAATGAGCGAAGTATAAGAAGCAAAGTAGATGAGCTTGAGGCTCAGTTAGAGGTTGGTAGATATGACATTGTGGGGATTACAGAGACGTGGCTGCAGGAGGATCGGGCCTGGGAACTTAATATTCAGGGTTATACATCCTATAGAAAGGACAGGCAGGTGGGCAGAGGTGGTGGGGCAGCTCTGTTGGTGAGGGACGAAATTCAGTCCCTTGCGAGGGGGAGACATAGGGACTGACGAGGTAGAGTCACTGTGGATAGAGTTGAGGAATTGTAAAGGCACTAATCAGTGTTATCTATAGACCCCCAAATAGTAGCCTGGATTTGGGCTGTAAGTTGCAGCAGGAGTTAAAACTGGCATATAACAAAGGTAATGCCACTGCGGTGATGGGGGATTTCAATATGCAGGTAGACTGGGAAAATCAGGTTGGTTCTGGACCCCAAGAAAGAGAGTTTGTAGAGTGCCTCTGAGATGGATTCTTAGAGCAGCTTGTAATGGAACCTACCAGAGAAAAGGCAATTCTGGATTTAGTGTTGTCCAATGAACCAGATTTGATAAAAAGAACTCGAGGTAAAGGAACCGCTTGGAGGTAGTGATCATAATATGATTAGTTTTAATCTACAATTTGAGAAGGAGAAGGTTAAATCGGAAGTGTCAGTGTTGCAGTTCAACAAAGGGGACTATGAAGGCATGAGAGGAGCTGGCCAGGGTCGACTGGAAAGGGATCCTAGCAGGAATGACGGTGGAACAGCAATGGCAGGAATTTCTGGTCATAATCCGGAAGACGCAGGGTCATTTCATTCCAAAAAGGAAGAAAGATTCTGAGGGGAGTAGGAGGCAACCGTGGCTGACAAGGGAAGTTAGGGATGGAATAAAACGAAAAGAAAAGATGTATAACACAGCAGAGTAGCCGGAAGCCAGAGGATTGGGGAACTTTCATAGGACAACAGAAGGTAACAAAACGGGCAATACGGGCTGAAAAGATGAAGTACTCTCTAACTGAAAAAGTTTTTCCTCATCTCCGTTCTAAATGGCCTACCCCTTATTCTTAAACTGTGGCCCCTGGTTCTGGACTCCCCCAACATTGGGAACATGTTTCCTGCCTATAACGTGTCCAATCCCTTAATAATCTTATATGTTTCAATAAGATCCCCTGTCATTCTTCTAAATTCCAGTGTATACAAGCCTAGTCGCTCCAGTCTTTCAACATACGACAGTCCCGCCATTCCGGGAATTAACCTAGTGATAAGTCCATAAGTTATAGGAGCAGAATTAGGCCATTTGGCTCCTGAAGTTTACTCTGCCATTGAATCATGGCTGACCAATCTTTCCCTCTCAACTCCATTCTCCTGACTTCTCCCCATGGTCCCTGACACCCCTACTAAGCAAAAATCTATCGATCTCAACCTGAAAGTTATCCGACAGTCTCCACAGCTGTCTGTAGCAGATTCGCTACCCTCTGACTCAAGAAATTTCTCATCACCTCCTTCCTGAAGGTATACCCTTTTATTCTGAGGCTGTGGCCGCTGGTCCTAGACTATCCCACTAGTGGAAACATCCTCTACATATCCACTCTACTCTTCAGTAAGCTTCAATGAGGTCCCCTGTCATCCTTCTAAGCTCCAGTGAGTACAGGCCCAGTGCCATCACACACTATCTATCATCCCCGAGGTCATTCTCGTAAACCTCTGGACCCTCTCGAGCACATCCTTTCTCAGCTGCTCAGCTGTTTCCAGGCAAAGGGTGGTAGGTGTATGGAACAAGCTGCCAGAGGAGGTAGTTGAGGCAGGTACTATCGCTTGTCCAATCCTTTAAGAAACCTTTAGACAAGTACATGGACTGTTTAATTGCTGTGTGTAAAGGCAGTTTAAAAAGAGCGCCAAGAGGCCGTTAGTAGTCAGTCAGAAAAGTGCATAACTCCAAGCTCGTCAGGAAGGCAGGATAGAAGTGAGTACCTGGATTGGTTGATCAATTAAAGTAGAAGTTTGGTAAATTGACCATTTAAGTAATTTAGTGACTGATAAAAGCAAGACTTGCACAAGGGGTGCAGCCTCTGTCGAAGGAAGTGCCCTGTGAGAAAAGTGCGAGTCTTCGGCGAGGGGGCTGAGGGCGGGGAGGTTGAGGGCGGGGGGGCTGAGGCGAGGAGGCTGAGGTGAGGAGATTACGCTTGTTTTTGAGCCTGAATTGTTTTTGACTTCACTAAATTAATGGCGGACAAGTTGGTGCAGTGTGTTTCCTGCAGGATGTGGGAAGGTAGGGACCGCTGGAGCTTCTGGGAGCTACACCTGCAAGAACTGTGTCCAGGTGCGGCTCCTGAATGGACGTGTGGTGGAGTTGGAAAGGCAGCTGGATGACCTCAGGGCCATCCGGTAATGTGAGTTTCCTGGACACGGCTGTTACGCCAAGGGTCCAGGTCGAGCGAAGGTGGGAGACCGTTTCAGGGGGGAGCAAACATGGACTACAGGAGACCCCGGTGGCTGTGCCTATTACAAACGGGTACACCGTCTTGCGAACTGTTGGGGCAGAAGATCCTTCCAGTCCAAGCGGTGGACGTGTTGGCAGATCTAACCCAGGCAAGGAAATTCGACCAGGGAGACCGAAGTCAGGAAGAGCCATAGTACTGGGTGACTCCATTGTCCGAGGTACGGACAGTAGATTCTGTGGCGGCAGGCAGGACTCGAGGATGGTCTGTTGCCTCCCTGGTGTCAGGGTTCAAGACATCACGGGGCGGCTTCAGAACATCCTAGCGAGGGAAGGTGATCAACCGGAAGTAGTTGTGCACGTGGGCACAAACGACGTCGGGAGGAAGAGGAAGGAGATACTGCAACGTGAGTTTAGAGAGTTAGGAAGAAGACTGAGAAGTAGGACGTCGAAGGTGGTTGTCTCTGGACTGCTATATTCAGGATCAGTTCCTGTGGATTGGAGGGTAGCTAATGTTGTCCCACTTTTTAAGAAAGGAGGGAGAGAGAAAACAGGAAATTATAGACTAGTTAGTCTGACATCAGTGGTGGGGAAGCTGCTGGAGTCAATTATAAAAGACAAAATTGGATAGTAGTAACAGGATTGTTCCGAGTCAGCATGGATTTACGAAGGGGAAATCATGCTTGACTAATCTTCTGGAATTCTTTGAGGATGTAACTAGGAAAATTGACAGGGGAGAGCCGGTGGATGTGGTGTACCTTGACTTTCAGAATGCCTTTGACAAGGTTCCACATAGGAGATTAGTGGGCAAAATTAGAGCACATGGTATTGGAGGTAGGGTACTGACATGGATAGAAAATTGGTTGACAGAAAGAAAGCAAAGAGTGGGGATAAATGGGTCCCTTTCAGAATGGCAGGCAGTAACTAGTGGGGTACCGCAAGGCTCGGTGCTGGGACCGCAGCTATTTACAATATACATTAATGACTTGGATGAAGGGATTAAAAGTACCATTAGCAAATTTGCAGATGATACGAAGGTGGGTGGTAGTGTGAACTGTGAAGAAGATGCTATGAGGTTGCAGGTGACTTGGACAGGTTGTGTGAGTGGGCGGATGCATGGCAGGTGCAGTTTAATGTGGATAAGTATGAGGTTATCCACTTTGGTGGTAAGAATAGGAAGGCAGAGTATTATCTGAATGGTGTCAAGTTAGGAACAGGGGACATACAACGAGATCTGGGTGTCCTAGTACATCAGTCACTGAAAGGAAGCATGCAGGTAAAGCAGGCAGTGAAGAAAGCCAATGGAATGTTGGCCTTCATAACAAGAGGAGTTGAGTATAGGAGCAAAGAGGTCCTTCTGCAGTTGTACAGGGCCCTAGTGAGACCGCACCTGGAGTACTGTGTGCATTTTTGATCTCCAAATTTGAGGAAGGATATTCTTGCTATTGAGGGTGTGCAGCGTAGGTTTACTAGGTTAATTCCCGGAATGGCGGGACTATCATATGTTGAAAGACTAGATCAACTAGGCTTGTATACACTGGAATTTAGAAGGATGAGAGGAGATCTTATCGAAACGTATAAGATTATTAAGGGGTTGGACACGTTAGAGGCAGGAAACATGTTCCCAATGTTGGGGGAGTCCAGAACAAGGGGCCACAGTTTAAGAATAAGGGGTAGGCCATTTAGAACAGAGATGAGGAAAAACTTTTTCAGTCAATCTGTGGAATTCTCTGCCTCAGAAGGCAGTGGAGGCCAATTCTCTGAATGCATTCAAGAGAGAGCTAGATGGAGCTCTTAAGGATAGGGGAGTGAGGGGGTATGGGGAGAAGGCAGGAACGGGGTACTGATTGTGAATGATCAGCCATGATCACATTGAATGGCGGTGCTGGCTCGAAGGGCCGAATGGCCTCCTCCTGCACCTATTGTCTATTGGACAGGACAGGTTTGGAGGGATATGGCCCAAACGCAGGCAAGTGGGACTAGTGTAGATGGGACACGTTGGTCAGTGTGGGCGTTGGGCCGAAGAGCCAGGTTCCTCACTGCTTGACTCTATGATTCTAGTCCCACCTACCAGACTTTGGCCCAAATCCCTCCAAACCTGTCCTATCCATGAACCTATCTAATCGTTCCTTAAATGTTGCAATAGTTCCTACCTCAAATAACTCCTCTGGCAGCTCGTACAATACACCTACCACCCTTTGTGCGAAATAATTACCCTGCATATTCTTATAAAATGGTTTCCCCCTCCACCATAAACCTATGTCGTCTGGACCTCGATTCCCCGACTCTGGGCAAGAGACTCTGTGCGTCTATCCGATCTATTCCTCTCATGGTTTTGTACACCTCTACAAAATAACCCCTCATTCTCCTGCACTCCAAGGAATAGTCCCAGGCTGCTCAACCTCTCCAATAGCTCAGGCCCTCTAGTCCTGGCAACATTCTCATAAATGTTTCAAGCCCTCTGTACCCTTTCCAGCTTGCCAACATATTTCCGACAACATGGTGCCCAGAACTGCCATGATACTCTAGATGCAGGCTCATCAACGTCTTATATAACGACACCTGGACAGGTTGAGTGAGTGGGCAGATGCGTGGCAGATGCAGTATAATATAAATAAATGTGAGGTTATCCACTTTGATGGCAAAAACAAGGAGGCGGATCATTATCTCAATGGTCTTAGGTTAGGTAAGGGGGAATTGCAACGAGACCTGGGTGTCCTTGTACACCAGTCACTGAAAGTTGGCATGCAGGTACAGCAGGCAGTGAAAAAAGCTAATGGCTTGTTGGGCTTCATAACGAGAGGATTTCAATGTAGGAGTAAAGAGGTTCTTCTGCAGTTGTATAAGGTCCTGGTAAGACCACATCTGGAGTATTGTGTACAGTTTTGGTCTCCTAATTTGAGGAAGAACATCCTTGTAATTGAGGCAGTGCAGCATAGGTTCACGAGATTGATCCCTGGGATGGCAGGACTGTCATATGAGGAAAGATTGACAAGAATAGGGTTGTATTCACTGGAGTTTAGAAGGATGAGAGGGGATCTTATAGAAACATAAAATTATAAAAGGCCTGGACAAGCTAGATGCAGGAAAAAATTTCCCAATGTTGGGCGAGTCCAGAACCAGGGGCCACAGTCTTAGAATAAAGGGGAGGCCATTTAAAACTGAGGTGAGAAGGTACTTTTTCACCCAGAGCATTGTGAATTTGTGGAATTCTCTGCCAGAGGGGGCAGTGGACGCCAAATCACTGGATGGATTTAAGTTAAATAGAGCTCTAGGGGCTAGTGGAATCAAGGGATATGGGGAGAAGGCAGGCACGGGTTATTGATTGTGGACGATCAGCCATGATCACAATGAATGGCAGTGCTGGCTCGAAGGGCTGAATGGCCTCCTCCTGCACCTATTTTCTATGTATCTATGTTAACCTGACCTCCCAACTTCTTTACTCACTACTCTGACTGGTGAAAATCTATGTGCCAACAGCTTTTTTGACCACCCTATCTATGTGATGTCACTTTCAGCACTCCTAGATCCCTCTGGTCAACAAAACTCCCTGTCTACCTGTGATGCCACTTTCAGGGATATATGTATCTGCAATCTTCGACCCTTCTGCTCTACAACACTCCCCAGGGCCCTATCCTAGAAAAGAAAGGAAGGGGAGAAGGAAGAAGAAAAGGGAGAAAGGAAGAAGGGCACATGTTCCCCAGGGCCAATAAACAACATCATTTCAGGTAACAAGATGGAGAGACTTTATTCCACTCAACGTCACTTCTCTCCCACTCCCTCAGTCCTCCTTGAAAACCCGACGAGGCTCACTCAGAACCAGCCCCGAATCCTTTAATGCCTCTCGAAACAGTTGTATCTGTTGGGAGAAAGATGGGGGCAGAGAAGGAGGTGAGGGAGGGGGAGACGGGGGGGGGGGGGGGGAGAGAGAGAAGGGGGAGGGACAGAGGGCGAGGGAGAGAGAGAAGGGGGGAGAGAGAAGGGGGGGAGAGAGAGAAGGGGGAGAGATAGAAGGGGGGAGAGAGAGAAGAGGGAGAGACAGAAGGGGGGAGAGAGAAGGGGGGAGAGAGAAGGGGAGAGAGAGAAGGGGGGGAGAGAGAAGGGGGAGAGACAGAAGGGGGAGAGAGAGAAGGGGGAGGGACAAAGGGGGAGGGAAAGAGAGAAGGGGGGAGAGAGAAGGGGGGAGAGAGAAGGGGGGGAGAGAGAGGGGGGGAGAGAGAAGGGGGGGAGAGAAGGGGGGGAGAGAGAAGGGGGGGAGAGAGAAGGGGGGGAGAGAGAAAAGGGGGGGAGAGAGAAGGGGGGAGAGAGAAAGGGGAGAGAGAAGGGGGGGGAGAAGGGGGGGGGAGAGAAGGGAGGGAGAGGAGTGGGGGGAGAGAGAGGGGGGGAGAGAGAAGGGAGAGAGAGAGAAGGGGGGGAGAGAGAGAAGGGGGGGAGAGAGAAGGGGGGGAGAGAGTGGGGGAGAGAGACGGGGTGGGAGAGAGACGGGGTGGGCAGAGAGAGGGGGAGAGAGGGGGAGGGGGAGAGACGGGGGGGAGATTGGGGGAAAGGAGGGAGTGGGGAAAAGGGGGTAAAGGGGAGGAGAGGGGGACGGGGAGGGGGGAGAGGCAGGGAGGGGTTGGAGAGGGTGGAGAGCGGGAGAGAGAGCGGTCGGGAGTGAGAGAGATAAGGGGGGGAGGGGGGTACAGAGAGAGAGGGATGGGGAAGTGAGAAGTCGAGAGAGAGGGAGAGAGAATGGGGCGGTAGGGAGAGGGGGGAGAGAGGCCATTAGTTCCCTCCATTTCGCTCCCCTCGCTACCTCCACCCCATATCTTAACTAATCGGGAAACCGTTGTCATGCCAATTGAGGCTTACAAAGCCTAACTCCTAAGGAGAGGCCTACAAAGCCCAACTCCTAAGGAAATGCCAAGCAAGGCCTTCAAGCCTAACTACAAAGGAATCAATTGAATAAGGCCCAGAAGCTTAACTAACAGGGAAGCTGTCACCGTGCTAACGGCCTACAAAGTCTAACTCCAGAGAAAACAGCAAACAAGACTCAGAAGCTTAACTACCACGAGAAACCGGTCGCTGAGACAACCAAGGCCTAAATAGCCTTGCCCTAAGGAAACGCTACACAGGGCCCAGAAGCCTAATTACCAGGTAATCTGTTGCCATGCCAACAAAGGCGTGCAGGTACAGCAGGCAGTGAAGAAAGCTAATGGCATGTTGGCCTTCATAACGAGAGGATTTCAGTATAGGAGTAAAGAGGTTCTTCTGCAGTTGTTTAGGGCCCTGGTAAGACCACACCTGGAGTATTGTGTACAGTTTTGGTCTCCTAATTTGAGGAATTGAGGCAGTGCAGCATAGGTACACGAGATTGATCCCTGGGATAGCAGGACTGTCATATGAGGAAAGATTGAAAAGTCTAGGCTTGTATTCACTGGAGTTTAGAAGGATGAGAGGGGATCTTATAGAAATATATAAAATTATAAAAGGACTGGACAAACTAGATGCAGAAAAAATGTTCCCCCAGAGAGTTGTGAAGTTGTGGAATTCTCTGCCACAGAGGGCAGTGGAGGCCAAATCACTGGATGGATTTAAGAGAGAGTTAGATAGAGCTCTGAGGGGGAGTGGAGTCAAGGAATATGGGGAGAAGTTGGGCACAAGTTACTGATTGTGGAAGATCAGCCATGATCACAATGAATGGCGGTGCCATTCCCGTCATTGGGTGACCAGAACTGCACACAATACTCAATATAACAGTATAACAGAGCTTTATTTGTCATTTATGTTACATACATCCACCCCTTTTCCCTTCACCTTAAACCTATGTACTCTGGTCCACGATTCTACTGCTCTTGGCAAGAGAATCTGTGCATTTAACTGATCTATTCCTCTCATGATCTTATTTTCCTCTATAAGATCACCCCATATCCTCCTGCGCTCTTAGGGATAGAGTCTCAGCCTACTAAATCTCTCCCTATAGCTCAGACACTCTAGTCCTGGCAACATCCTCTTACATTTTCTCTGTACCCTTTCGAGCTTGACAACATCGTTCCTATAACACGGTGCGCAGAACTGAACACAATATGCCAAATGCAACTCACTCGCATCTTATACACCAGTAACATGACCTCCAACTTCTATACTTAATGCTCTGGCTAATGAAGGCCAATGTGCCAAAAGCCTTCTTGACCACCCGATCTACCTGCGACTCCACGTTCAAGGAACTGTGCACCTGCAATCCTAGATCCCTCTGCTCCACAACACCACCCAGAGTCCTACCATTCACTGCGTAGTTCCTACCCATGTAACATCTCCCAAACGTTGACTGTTTCCGCTGGAATTACGAAAATTCAGAGGAACCATCCAGTCATAACCGCTTTCCCGGGGTGAAAATGTTAAACACGAGACGTCATAGCTTTCCGGAGAGAAGGGCGAATTTTGGAGGAGTTGTGTGATGCAGGCTTTTTGCAGACGGGTAGTGGTTGCTTGGGGTGTGGTGGAGTTGGGTTTCAGAACCTGTACAAATGCAGGCAGGTGTACAGGAAATGGATGGTTATCAGATCATTATCTCAATGGTGTCAGGTCAGGTAAGGGGGAGGTGCAGTGAGACTTGGGTGTCCTTGTATACCTCTCACTGAAAGTTGGCGTGCAGGTACAGCAGGCAGTGAAGAAAGCTAATGGAATGTTGGCCTTCATAACAAGAGGATTTCAGTATAGGAGTAAAGAGGTTCTTCTGCGGTTGAATAGGGCCCTGGTAAGACCACACCTGGAGTATTGTGTACAGTTTTGGTCTCCTAATTTGAGGAATTGAGGCAGTGCAGCATAGGTACACGAGATTGATCCCTGGGATGGCGGGATTGTCATATGGGGAAAGATTGAAAAGACTAGGCTTGTATTCATTGGAGTTTGGAAGGATGAGAGGGGATCTTATAGAGACATTTAAAATTATAAAAGGACTGGACAAGCTAGATGCAGGAAAAATGTTCCCAATGCTGGGCGAGTCCAGAACCAGGGGCCACAGTCTTAGAATAAAGGGGAAGCCATTTAAAACTGAGGTGAGAAGGAAATATTTCACCCAGAGAGTTGTGAATTTGTGGAATTCGCTGCCAGAGGGCAGTGGAGGCCAAATCACTGGATGGATTTAAGAGAGTTAGATAGAGCTCTAGGGGCTAGTGGAATCAAGGGATATGGGGAGAAGGCAGGCACGGGTTATTGATTGTGGACGATCAGCCATGATCACAATGAATGGCAGTGCTGGTTCGAAGGGCCGAATGGCCTCCTCCTGCACCTATTTTCTATGTTTCTATGTAAGGCCGACAAAGCCTAACTCCTTAGGAAACACCAAGGCCCAGAAACCTACCAGGGAATCTGTTGCCATGCCAACCAAGGCCAACAAATCGTAATTACCAAGGAAATGCCAAACAAACCCAAGAAGCCTAAGTACCAGAGAATCTGTTGCCACCCCAACAAAGCAGACAGGGTCTAACGACTGCCATCGTCGGCCTCATCACGGGCGACGAGGACAGGGCGTACAGAGAACTGATCAAGGACTGGTGCCAGTTTGTGGACTGGTGCCAGCGGAACTGCCTCCGGATCAACGCGGCGAAAACCATGGAGATGGTGGTAGATTTCCGCAGGCGCAGCCAGGTCCCCCCGACACCGGTGAACATCTAGGGAATGGACATCGAGAGGGTGGATTCTTATAAGTACCTGGGTGTCTACCTCAACAATAAACTGGACTGGACTGAAAACACCGATGCGCTATGCGGAAAGGGCCAGAGCAGACTTTATCTGCTAAGGAGACTCGGGTCCTTTGGAGTGCAGGGGGCACTCCTAAGGACCTTCTACAACACGGTGGTGGCATCGGCCATCTTCTATGGAGTGGTCTGCTGGAGGGGAAGTGACTTGACAAGCTGGTCAGGAAGGCCAGGCGGCACGGTGGCGCAGCGGTAGAGTTGCTGCTTTACAGCGAATGCAGCGCCAGAGATTCAGGTTCGATCCTGACTACGGGTGCTGCACTGTAAGGAGTTTGTACGTTCTCCCCGTGACCTGCGTGGGTTTTCTCCGAGATCTTCGGTTTCCTCCCACACTCCAAAGACGTACAGGTATGTAGGTTAATTGGCTGGGTAAATGTAAATGTAAAAATTGTCCCTAGTGGGTGTAGGATAGTGTTAATGTACGGGGATCACTGGGCGGCACGGACTTGGAGGGCCGAAAAGGCCTGTTTCCGGCTGTATATATATGATATGATATGATGATATCCTGGGTTGCCCCCTCGACTCGGTGCAGATGGTGGGAGAGAGGAGGATGATGGCAAACCTAATATCGCTGTTGGACAACGACTCCCACCCCATGCAGGACACTGTCACTGCACTGAGTAGCTCCTTCAGTGACTGACTCTGTAACTACCGGTCTCTGTGCCAACAATTGCCTACAAAGCCTAACCTTTAAGGGAATGCCAATCAAGGTTCAGAAACCTGACTGTAAAGGATTCTGTTGTTATGCCAACAGAGGGCTTTAAAGCCTAGCTACTAGGTAAACCTTTACTATGCCAACCAAGGCATTAGAAGCCTAACCTAAGGAAACGCAAAGCAAGTGCCCAACCGGCCCAACTACCAGCGTACCTGTTACCACACCAACTGAGGCTTACAAAGCCAGATTATTAAGGAAACATCAAGCAAGGCTCAAAAGCTAAACTACCAGGAAAACCAGTCGCCATGACAACTGGGGCCTACACAGCCTAACTAGTAGGAAAATACCAAACAAGGCCCAGGAAAATACCAAACAAGGCCCAGACCCATGAAACCTGTTGCCATGCCATCAGAGGCCACTAAAGCAGAACTCCAAAGGAAACGAAAAGCAAGGCCCAGAAGCCTAACTGCCAGAGAATCTGTTGCCATACCAACTGAGGCGTACAAAGCCCAACTAACAGGAAAACCATTTGTTTCCCAACTAAGGCCTTAGTAGCCTGACTCCTAAAGAAATGCCAAGCAAGGCCCAGAAGCATAACTACCAGGGAATCTGTTGCCATGCAACAAAGGCCTACAAAGCATAACTCCTAAGGAAATGCCAAGTAAGGCACAGATGCCTAACAGGGAATATGTTGCCATGCCAACCAAGGACTACTAACTCATAGAGTCATAGAGTGAGACAGTGTGGAAACAGGCCCTTTGGCCAAACTTGCCCACACCGGCCAACATCTCCCAGCCACACTAGTCCCACCTGCCTGCGTTTGGTCCATATCCATGTACTTATCTAACTGTTTCTTAACAGTTGGGATAGTCCCAGCTCAACTACCTCCTCTGGCAGCTTGTTCCATACACCCACTGCCATTTGTATGAAAAAGTTACTGCTCAGATTCCTATTAAATCTTTTCCCCTTCACCTTAATCCTATGTCCTCTGGTCCTCGATTCACCTACTCTGAGCAAGAGGCTGTGCATCTACCCGATCTATTCCTCTTATGATTATATACACCTCAATAAGATCACCCCTCAAACCAGTCACTGTGCCAACAAAAGCCTAGAAAGTTTAACTCATAAGAAAATACCAAGCAAGGCCCTTAAGCATAACTACCAGAGAATCTGTTGCAATGCCAAACAAGGACTACAAAGCCTAACTTCTAAGGAAAGGCCAAGCAAGGTACAAGCCTAACTACCAAAAATCTGTTGCAATGCCAACTGATGGCTATAAAGCTTAACTACTAGAAAAACCATTTCTAAGCCAACCAAAGCCTACAAAGCCAAAGCCAAAGGAAACGCTAATCATGGACCAAAAGCCTACTGTTGCCATGCCAATGGAAGCTTACAAAGCGAGACTCCCAAGGAAACGTCAAGCAAGGCCCGGAAGCCTGACTACCAGGGAATCCGTTGCCACACCAACTGATGTCTACAAAGCCTAACTACGAAGGAAACCAAGAAACCAAGCATCGCCAGAAACCTAACTACCAGGGAATGTTGCCATGCCAACAGAGACATACAAAGTGTAACTCCTAAGGAAACGCCAAACAAGGCCCAGTAGCCTAACTAACAGAGAAACCGGTTGCCATTCCAACCAAGGCCTACAAAGGAAAACTCATAAAGAAACACCAAGCAAGGCCCAGATGCCTAACTACCAGTGAATCTGTTGCCACACCAACTGAGGCTCACAAAACCTAATGACATGATGACAAAGCAAAAACCAAGCAAGGCCCAAAAGCCTAACTACCAGGGAAACTGAATGCCGTGCGTGCAAAGCCCTCCAAAGAAACACCAAGCACGGCCTCATAAGCCTAACTACCAGGGAAACGGGTACCATGCCACTTGAGGTCTACAAAGCCTAACTCCTAAGGATATGCAAAAAAAGCCCAGAAGCTTAACTACCAGGGAAACTACCAGGTTGCTACACCATCCAAGGCCTTAGAAGGTTAACTACTTAGGAAATGCCATGCAAAGCCCAGAAGCCTAACTACCAGGAATCTGCTGCCATGACAATCTGTTCTTCTGTCCTTCTATATATGTCCTTCTGCCCTAACTGTCCTCCTTTATATTCTTGGCCAGCTTCCCCTGAAAAAATGAAGTACGAGGGGAAGCTGGCCAAGAATATAAAGAAGGACAGTAAAAGCTTTTTTAGATATGTTAAGAGAAAAAGATTAGCAAAGACAAATGTGGGTTAGTTGAAGGCAGACACGGGTGAAATTATTATGGGTAACAAGGAAATGGCAGAAGAGTTGAACAGGTACTTCGGATCTGTCTTCACTAAGGAAGACACAAACAATCTCCCAGATGTACTGGAGGACAGAAGATCTAGGGGGATAGAGGAACTGAAAGAAATTTTCATTAGGTGAGAAATAGTATTGGGTAGACTAATGGGACTGAAGGTTGATAAATCCCCAGGGCCTGATGGTCTGCATCCCAGGGTACTTGGGGAGGTGGCTCTAGAAATAGTGGACGCATTGGTGATCATTTTCCAATGTTCAATAGATTCAGGAGCAGTTCCTGTGGATTGGAGGATAGCTAATGTAATCCTACTTTTCAAGAAAGGAGCGAGAGAGAGAAAACGGGGAATTACAGACCAGTCAGCCTGACATCGGTGGTGGGGAAAATGCTGGAGTCAATTATTAAAGAGGTAATAACGGTGCATTTGGATAGCAATAAAAGGATAAGTCCAAGTCAGTGTGGATTTATGAAAGGGAAATCATGCTTGACTAATCTTCTGGAATTTTTTGAGGATGTGACAAGTAAAATGGATGAAGGGGAGCCAGTGGATGTAGTGTATCTGGACTTTCAGAAAGCCTTTCATAAGGTCCCACAAGGGAGATTGGTGAGCAAAATTAGAGCACATGGTATTGTGGGTAGGGTGTTGACATGGATAGAAAATTGGTTGGTAGACAGGAAGTAAAGCTTAGGAGTAAACGGGTCCTTTACAGAATGGCAGGCAGTGGCGAGTGGAGTGCCGCAAGGCTCGGTGTTGGGGCCGCAACTGTTTACCAAATATATTAATGATTTGGATGAGGGAATTAGAAGTAACAATAGCAATTTTGAGGATGACACAAAGTTGGGTGGCAGTGTGAACTGCAAAGAGGATGTTAGGAGGTTGCAGGGTGACCTGGACAGGTTGAGTGAGTGGGCAGATGCGTGGCAGATGCAGTATAATATAGATAAATGTGAGGTTATCCACTTTGGCAGCAAAAACAAGGAGGCAGATTATGATCTCAATGGTGTCAGGTTAGGTAATGGGGAAGTGCAGCGAGACCTGGGTATCCTTGTACACGAGTCACTGAAAGTTGGCATGCAGGTGCAGCAGGCAGTGAAGAAAGTTAATTGCATGTTGGCCTTCATAACGAGAGGATTTCAGTGTAGGAGTAAAGAGGTTCTTCTGCAGTTGTATAGGGCCCTGGTAAGACCACATCTGGAGTATTGTGTATAGTTTTGGTCTCCTAATTTGAGGAATTGAGGCAGTGCAGCGTAGGTTCTCGAGATTGATCCATGGGATGGCGCGTCTGTCATATGGGGAAAGATTGAAAAGACTAGGCTTGTATTCACTGGAGTTTAGATGAGAGGGGATCTTATAGTGACATATAAAATTACAAAAGGACTGGACACGCTAGATGCAGGAAACATGTTGCCAATGTTGGTCGAGTCCAGAACCAGGGGCCACAGTCTTAGAATAAAGGGAATGCCATTTACAACTGAGGCGAGAAGGAGCTTTCTTACCCAGAGTTGTGAATTTGTGGAATTCTCTGCCACAGAGGGCAATGGAAGCCAAATCACTGGATGGATTTAAGAGAGAGTTAGAGCTCTGGGGGCTAGTGGAATCAGGGGATATGGGGAGAAGTTGGGCACAGGTTACTGATTGTGAATGATCAACCATGATTACAATGAATGGCGGTGCTTGCTCGAAGGGCCAAATGGCCTCCTGCTGCACCTATTTTCTATGTTTCTAATCAAGGCCTACACAGTTGAACTCCGAAGGAAACGCTAAACAAGGTCCAGAAGCTGAACTACCAAGGAATCCGTGGCCATGCCAACTGAGACCTGCAAAGCCTGACAGGGGATGGGATATTCTTTGGAGTTTTCCCCTCACCGTCTCACTGCGGAACTCCCAGGGGAGGCAGCGGAAGTGCAGGAGTCCCAGGCCGGCCTCCAGGCAGCGGCGGGAGAGGACGAGGGCGAGGTTCCTCGCGGTGGTGGGGCCACGGGTGGAATGGAGGTGCTTCTTGATGGCCCATTCCTTGGTGGAGGCCGAGACGACCAGCCTTCCCTCAGCCGACTCGACAAAGGCGTCGATGTGGTGCTGGGTCCTACGTACGGACAACCTGGAGAGAGCCCAGAGAGGAGAGGGTTTAATGTCAGATGTCCCGAAAAAAGTAACAGACATTCTCTCTTACAGCATTGCAGCAGATATATGAACATAGAAACATAGAAAATAGGAGCAGGAGGAGGCCATTTAGCCCTTCGTGCCAGCACCGCCATTCATTGTGATCATGGTTGATCATCCACAATCAGTAACCCTGTGCCTGCCTTCTCCCCATCTCCCTTGATTCCGCTAGCCCCGAGAGGCCTATCTAACTCACTTTTAAATTCATCCCACGAATTGGCTTCCACTGCCTTCTGTGACATAGAATTCCACAAATTCACAACTCTCTAGATGAAATTTTGTTTTTCTCATCTCAGTTTTAAATGCCCTCCCCTTATTCTTAGACCATGGCCCCTAGGTTCTGGACTCCGCCAACATTGGGAACATTTTTCCTGCCTCTAGCTTGTCCAGTCCTTTTATAATTTTATATGTCTCTATGAGAGACATCCTTCTAAACTCCATCCCCTCTCATCCTTCTAAACTCCAGTGAATACAAGCCTAGCCTTTTCAATATTTCCTCGTATGACAGTCCCGCCATCCCAGGGATCAATCTCATGAGCCTACGCTGCACTGCCTCAATTACAAGGATGTCCTTCCTCAAATTAGGAGACCAAAACTGTACACAATATTCCAGATGTGGTCTTACCAGGGCCCTATACAACTGCAGAATAGTATTAGAATAAAGAGGAGGCCATTTAAAACTAAGGTGAGAAGGAACTTTTTCACCCAGAAAGTTGTGAATTTGTGGAATTCTCTGCCACAGAGGGCAGTGGAGGCCAAATCACTGGATGGATTTAAGAGAGTTAGATAGAGCTCTAGGGGCTAGTGGAATCAAGGGATATGGGGAGAAAGCAGAAGTCGAGACCCTTCTTCAGACTGATCTGTAGGAAAAGAACTGCAGATGCTGGTACAAATCGAAGGTTTCACAAAATGCTGTAGTCTGAAGAAGGGTCTCGACCCGAAACGTCACCCATTCCTTCTCTCCCAGATGCTGCCTGACCTGCTGAGTTACTCCAGCATTTTGTGATACCTTTATGTTTTACAGAGTACAGCATTCGCATATGTGTTGTATTTCTGCAAGTTAGAATCTTTCAAATAAATATCTATGTGTGTTTATCTATGTATGTACTTTTAGTATATGTTACATATATATATAATATATACATATATATATACACTTTATATATACACTCTCCCCCCTGCTCGCTCCCCCTATCTCTACCCCTCTTTCCTCTCTCCTTCTCGCTCCCCCCTCTTCCCCATTCTCTCCCCATCTCTCTTTCCATGTCACCCTCTCACACCTCCCATTTCCCTCTCCCACTCTCCCCTTTCCACCATCTCCCCTCTCCCTTCCCTTTCTCTCACCCTCTCTCCGCGCTCTCACCCCAACACTCTATCTCCCCCTCTCTCTCCATTGCTCGCCAGTTCTCCCCCCTTTCTGTCTCTCAACCCCCCCTGTAGTGGCAACTTCAGTCCTTCCCACTGAAGTCCTCTCCGCTTGCCATGTTCACGGAGGAGTGGAGTGATCGTTCTTGATGCAAACAACAACAGAGAGATCTTCACAACATTTCAGTTTATATCTCGCCATAGCTTCTCCTCGTCTGATGCATCACGTCTCTGTATTCCCAATTGAACTCCTAATTCTGGCTGCTCCCAGTCCATATATGCCTATTATTCCCATACATGTATTCATCTCACAACAGCCCCCAAGTGTCCAAAAATAATACAGCAAGATACAAAATAATATAATATGCTAAGATAACCAGCAAACACAAATGGCTCCTACACACCAGCCTCTAGTTGTTCTACGTATATAACAAAACATACTAATAAACATTAAAAGGAGCCATAAAATCTTCACACATAATCAAAATAAAACATGCACTATATGTTGGCATCTAATCTACTTTAGTGATTCTTCAATCTTTAAGGCCACCAGTCTTTGCTGTACTCGGGTATCAGAGGAGGAGAGGAGCAGACATATCTTTGTTATCGGGCATAATGGGCATATATGGACTGGGAGGAGCCAGAATTATGAGTATATCTGGGTACGCATACATGGGAGGGGCAGACACCGAGAAGCTGTGGCGAGATCTATTTCTTACCAGACCTATGACGGGAGAAATACAAAACTGTTTGTATCAATAAACGACTAAACGGAAACCCCTGAAGATCTCTCTGTTGTTGTTTGCGTCAAGAACGATCACTCTACTCCTCCATGAAGATGGCAAGCGGAGAGGACTTCACTGGAAGGACAGAAGCTGCCACTATATCTACCCTCTCTCTCTTTGCCTTCTCTCTTTCCCCTCACTCTCTCTGTCTCCCCTCTCTCCCTTCTCTCTTGCCATGTGCCCCCCCTTCTCCCCCACCCTCTCTCTCCGCCTGTCCCTCTCTCCTCTTTCTCCCCGCGCTCTCTCCCACTCACCGATGCCAGAAGTCTCTTCTGGGCCACACTCCGCACCATCCCTTATCCCGAGACGCAAGGGCGAGACGCTCCAAATTTCGGGGGTTCCTGTTGAGAAACCGTGGGTTCACCGTTCTGTTCCCCTCCTGGTCGATCTGCTGGGTGACTTGGGGGCACGAGGGCAGTCTTCGGGAACCTGTGGGTGGGGGGGGAGGAGGGGGGAAGAGAGGGGGAGGAGAGAGGGAGAGGGGGGAGGGAGGAGGAGGGGAGAGAGAGGGGGAGGGGAGGGGGAGGGGAGGAGGGAGAGAGAGGGAAGAGAGGGGGAGGAGAGAGGGAGAGGGGAGAGAGGGGGGAGGGAGGGGGAGGGAGAGAGGGGGGGAGGGGGGAGGGAGGGGAGAGGAGAGGGGGAGGGGAGGGGGAGAGGGAGGGGGAGGGAGAGAGGGGGGGAGGGAGGAGGAGGGGAGAGAGGAGGGAGAGGGGGAGGGGAGAGAGGGGAGAGGGGGAGGGAGAGAGGGGGAAGAGAGGGGGAGGAGAGAGGGGGGAGGGAGAGGGGGGAGGGGGAGGGAGGAGGAGAGAGGGGGGAGAGGGGAGAGAGAGGGGGAGGGAGAGGGAGAGGGGGAGAGGGGGAGGGGGGGAGGGAGAGAGGGGGGGAGGGGAGGGAGGAGGAGAGAGGGGGGGAGAGGGGAGAGAGGGGGGGAGGGAGAGGGAGTGGGGGGGAGGGGGAGGGAGAGAGGGGGGGAGGGGGAGGGAGGAGGAGAGAGGGGGGGAGAGAGAGGAGGAGGAGGGGAGGGAAGAGATTGGGAAGAAAGGGAGTGAGATTAGAAGGCAAAGCAGAAGGGGAAGGAGAGAGAGATAGGAAAGTAGAAAGGGGAAACAGAGGGAGACACGCAGACAGAGAGGAGAGATGGAAAGGGAAAGGAGGGAGGGAAGGAGGAAGGAGTGGGAAAGAGAGAGATGGGAAGGGAGAATTCAATCGTGGATTCACTGACCGTGGCCAATCACAGACCCGTCCTTGGTTAACTGGCCAATCACAAGCTGGAGAACCCTTCCCCTTGGCAATGGACCAATCAGCGGCCGCCCCCTAATAAAGAGCCAATCAGTGGCCTGGAAGCCCCTTGCCCTGGCCTGTGGACAATGGGCCAATCGTGGGCCAGGGCGACCCTTCCCCCCGGTACCCGGACCAATCAGCGACCCTTCCCCCCGGTACCCGGTTAATCAGTGGCGCCCGTTTCCCACCGTTACCTGGTGCTGCCGCTCGCGCCAGCCCGGTGCGTACCGCCGCCGCCGCCATGATCCGCCCTGACGTCAGCACGCCGGCGCGTCTCCGTCTCCCCTGTACGTCACGGCGCACGCACGGAGTTTGCGTTTTTCTTAAAGGGATCGCACCATTGTGAGAGAGAAATAAAAGAGAAAGAGCCGGAGTGAGACTGGGTGTGAAGGGGAGGGGTGTGAGTGTGAGGGGTGGGGGTGTGAGGGGTGGGGGTGTGAGGGGTGGGGGTGTGAGGGGTGGGGGTGTGAGGGGTGGGGGTGTGAGGGGTGGGGGTGTGAGGGGTGGGGGTGTGAGGGGTGGGGGTGTGAGTGTGAGGGGTGGGGGTGTGAGGGGTGGGGGTGTGAGGGGTGGGGGTGTGAGGGGTGGGGGTGTGAGTGTGAGGGGTGGGGGTGTGAGGGGTGGGGGTGTGAGGGGTGGGGGTGTGAGTGTGAGGGGTGGGGGTGTGAGGGGTGGGGGTGTGAGGGGTGGGGGTGTGAGTGTGAGGGGTGGGGGTGTGAGTGTGAGGGGTGGGGGTGTGAGGGGTGGGGGTGTGAGTGTGAGGGGTGGGGGTGTGAGGGGTGGGGGTGTGAGGGGTGGGGGTGGGGGTGTGAGGGGTGTGAGTGTGAGGGGTGGGGGTGTGAGGGGTGGGGGTGTGAGGGGTGGGGGCGTGAGTGTGAGGGGTGGGGTGTGAGTGTGAGGGGTGGGGGCGTGAGGGGTGGGGGTGTGAGTGTGAGGGGTGGGGGTGTGAGGGGTGGGGGGGTGGGGGTGTGAGTGTGAGGGGTGTGAGTGTGAGGGGTGGGGGTGTGAGGGGTGGGGGTGTGAGGGGTGGGGGTGTGAGTGTGAGGGGTGGGGGCGTGAGGGGTGGGGGTGTGAGTGTGAGGGGTGGGGGCGTGAGGGGTGGGGGTGTGAGGGGTGGGGGTGTGAGGGGTGGGGGTGTGAGGGGTGGGGGGTGTGAGGGGTGGGGGTGTGAGTGTGAGGGGTGGGGGCGTGAGGGGTGGGGGTGTGAGGGGTGGGGGCATGAGTGTGAGGGGTGGGGGTGTGAGGGGTGGGGGTGTGAGGGGTGGGGGTGTGAGTGTGAGGGGTGGGGGCGTGAGGGGTGGGGGTGTGAGTGTGAGGGGTAGGGGCGTGAGGGGTGGGGGTGTGAGGGGTGAGTGTGAGGGGTGGGGGCGTGAGGGGTGGGGGCGTGAGGGGTGTGAGGGGTGGGGGTGTGAGGGGTGGGGGCGTGAGGGGTGGGGGTGTGAGTGTGAGGGGTGGGGGCGTGAGTGTGAGGGGTGGGGGTGTGAGGGGTGGGGGTGTGAGGGGTGGGGGTGTGAGTGTGAGGGGTGGGGGCATGAGTGTGAGGGGTGGGGGTGTGGGGGTTGTGAGGGGTGGGGATGTGAGGGGTGGGGGCGTGAGGGGTGGGGGTGTGAGTGTGAGGGGTGGGGGCGTGAGTGTGAGGGGTGGGGGTGTGAGGGGTGGGGGTGTGAGGGGTGGGGGTGTGAGTGAGGGGTGGGGGCGTGAGTGTGAGGGGTGGGGGTGTGAGGGGTGGGGGTGGGGGTGTGAGGGGTGGGGGCGTGAGGGGTGGGGGTGTGAGGGGTGGGGGCGTGAGTGTGAGGGGTGGGGGTGGGGCGGGTAGAGAGGGTAGGGAGAGAGCGGGGAGAGGAAGGGAGAGCGAATGAGAGACAGAGCGGGAAGGGGAAAGAGATAGGGGAGACTGACAGAAAGGGGAGGGAGAGGGAGATACAGAAATAGAGAGAGAGAGAGAGAGAGAGAGAGAGAGAGATACAGAGAGAGAATGAATGAATACCTTTATTGGCCAAGTATGTACACATACAAGGAATGTGCCTTGGTGCTCCGCTTGCAAGTAACAACACGAACATACAGTAAACAATTAAGAATAGAGCATAAAACATTAAAACATTAAGATTACAACATTACGGTTTAAACATGTGAAGTAAATAAACCAGAGCAAAACGAGACTACAGACATTTGGTTATTGAGTAGAGCTCAATTCGAGGAAAAAAATCTGTTTTTATGTCTGGTTGTGGCTGCTTTGACAGTTGCCTTCCAGAGAGAAGTGCTTCAAAGAGTTTGTGGTCAGGATGAGAGGGGTCAGAGATGATCTTGCCCGCTCGCTTCCTGGCCCTTGCAGTGTACAGTTCGCCAATGGGGGCAAGGTTGCAATCTTGTTGGAAGCCAACAATCTTCTCAGCTGATCGAACAATTTGTTGCAGCCTCCGGATGTCGTCCGTGGTGGCTGAGCCAAATCAGACCATGATGGAGAAGGTGAGAACTGACTCAATGATAGCAATACACAATAGACAATAGGTGCAGGAGTAGGCCATTCGGCCCTTCGAGCCAGCACCGCCATTCACCGTGATCATGGCTGATCATGCACAATCAGTACCCCGTTCCTGCCTTCTCCCCATATCCCCTGACAGTAAGAGCCCTATCTAACTCTCTCTTGAAAGCATCCAGAGAATTGGCCTCCACTGCCCTCTGAGGCAGAGAATTCCACAGCTTCACAACTCTCTGAGTGAAAATGTTCTTCCTCATCTCCGTTCCAAATGGCCTACCCCTTATTCTTAAACTGTGGCCCCTGGTTCTGGACTCTCTCAACATCGGGAACATCCCAACAGCGTGTCCAATCCCTTAATAATCTTATATGTTTCAATAAGAATCGCTCACATCCTTCTAAATTCCAGAGTAAACAAGCCCAGTTGCTCCATTCTTTCAATATACGACAGTCCTGCCATTCCGGGAATTAACCTCGTGAACCTACGCTGCACGCCCTCAATAGCAAGAATATCCTTCCTCAAGTTTGGAGACCAAAACTGCACACAATACCCCAGGTGTGGTCTGACTGTACAACTACAGAAGGACCTCTTTGCTCCTATACTCATCTCCCCTTGTTATGAAGGCCAACATTCCATTGGCTTTCTTCACTGCCTGCTGTACCTGGATGCTTCCTTTCAGTGACTGATGCACCAGGACACCCAGATCTCGTTGTACGTCCCCTTTTCCTAACTTGACACCATTCAGATAATAATCTGCCTTCCTGTTCTTACCACCAAAGTGGATAACCTCACATTTATCCACATTGAAATGCATCTGCCATGCATCCGCCCACTCACACAACCTGCAACCTCAGAGCATCTTCCTCACAGTTCACACTGCCACCCAGCTTTGTGTCATCTGCAAATTTGCTAATGTTACTATTAATCCCTTCATCCAAGTCATTAATGTATATTGTAAATAGCTGCGGTCCCAGCACCGAGCCTTGCGGTACCCCACAAGCCACTGCCTGCCTTTCTGAAAGGGATCCATTTATCCCCACTCTTTGCTACCAATTTTCTATCCATGTCAGTACCCTACCCCCAATACCATGTGCTCTAATTTTGCCCACTAATCTCCGATGTGGGACCTTATCGAAGCCTTTCTGAAAGTCAAGATACACTACATCCACCGGCTCTCCCCTGTCCATTTTCCTCGTAACATCCTCAAAAAATTGCAGAAGATTAGTCAAGCATGAATTCCCCTTCGTAAATCCATGCTGACTTGGCATGGTATAGAATTGTACCATCATTGCCTGTGGCAGATTGTGTTTCCTCAGCTGCCGCAGGAAGTACATCCTCTGTTGGGCCTTTTTGACTGTGGAGTCGATGGTGGCCCCCCCATTTAAGGTCCCTGGAGATGATGGTTCCAAGAAACCTAAATGACTCCACAGATGTGACTGTGGTGTTGTTCATGGTGAGTGGGGGGAGGGGAGGGTGAGCTCTCCTAAAGTCTCCTAAAGAGAAAGGGAGATAGAGGGAGATACAGAGGCTGAGAGAGGGCTGTGACTCCAACCTTGGCGCTGAACGATGTCAGGCAAAGCCATTGTGGTGGATTTCTTGATAATTAGAGGTGAGGACAGGAGATTCTACGGCAGCAGTTAAGACTCCAGGATGGTGTGCTGCCTCCCTGTAGTGGGTCCATGTTGCGAGGAAGGAGGGCACAGATGTGCTTCTTGATTAGTCTCTCGAAGCATTTCATGACAACCGAGGTGAGGGCCGTAGTCATTCAAACAAGCTGGAGAGGCATTCTTTGGCACCGGTACAATAATGGATCTTTTGAAACATGCAGGGACCACGGATTTGGCCAAGGAGAGGTTGAATATTGTGGTGAGCACTGGAGCAAGCTGAGTAGCACAAGACTTTTGTACTCGGCAAGCTATACCATCTGGGCCTCCAGCTTTCCTCGTGTTCACACGCGTCAGAGCCCTCCTCACGTCGTGCTCAGACACCGAGAATGTGTGCACATCCCCGGCGGTGGATCCCCCTCCAGCCTCGCTAGCCAGCGCACTGTCGGTGTTTTTAGACGGCGAGCTGGGGGTGTTACCCGTCTCGAACCGTGCGTATAAAGAGTTCAGGTCATCAGCTAAGGAGGAGCCGGCACTTCCGGTTGAGGGGGTGCTGGACCTGCAGCTAGTTATTGTCCGTAGCCCCTGCCAAAGGTGCCTGGTGTCCTGCTGATCCATCTGCAACTCCATCATGTCCCTGTATCTCCTTTTTGTGTCTTTCACTGCCCTTCGCAGTCGGTAGGACTCTCCCTTGTAGTCGTCCATGTTGCCGGATGCCAGACCGGAGTTGTAAGCAGCGGTGCGAGCATTCAAGGCCACGCGAATAGACCTGTCCACCCAGGGTTTGTGGTTAGGGAAGATACTAACCCTTACCGTGGGGACGATGTTATCGGCTATTGTTGCAATGAACCGCTTCCGCAAACTCACTGACGTCTCTGGAACTTGCTTGGAACATCTTCCAGTCGACTTCGCTTAGTGCATCTTGCAGCATGGCCTCTGAATGGTCAGACATTGTCTACTCGCGGGACCTGGAACATCTGACTATCCAATGCCGACCATTCTACCTTCCCCGGGAGTTCAGCTCGGTGATCATCACAGCCGTCTATATTCCACTGCATGTGGACACCGACGTGGCACTGTCGGCCCTACACAATGTGTTGTGTCGATACCAAAACAGGAACCCTGATGCGGTTGTCTTCCAATCTCTAATCAAGAATGTCTTCCAATGGGTAATCCCTGTGTTTATCCTGTTGAAATGCTGAAGCCCTGAACATTGAAATTCAGAACGATGTCAGGCAGAGCCATTGTGGTGGATTTCTTGATAATTAGAGGTGAGGACAGGAGATTCTAGGGCAGCAGTTAAGGCTCCAGGATGGTGTGGTTCCTCCCTGGTGCCAGGGTCCAAAAGGTCTCACAGTGGCTGCACATCCTGGACTCTGGGAAGGGGAGCAGCCGGATATTGTTGTGCACGTTAGCACAAACAATATAGATAGGAAGAAGAAGGAGGTTCTGTGACGTGAGTTTAGGTAACAGAATGAAAAGCAGGACCTCCAAGATAGTCATCTCTGGTTTGCTTCCAGTACCTTGTGCTAGTGAGGGTAAGAACAGAAAGTTAGGGGAGATAAATGTGTGGCTGAGTTGGTGCAGGGGGCAGGGATTTAGATTTCTGAACCATTGGGATCTTCTGGGGCAGGGGAGAGCTTTACAAAAGGGACGGGTTGCACCTTAACATGCAGGATCAACTGAATCCCACAACAGAAAGCAAAGAAGAAACGACACTTGGCCGAGCCAGACACCTTGTGTCCTGTTTATTCCAAAAACCGCTTTTACCTACATTCTCACCAATCTGCAATTTGAAAAGGAGAAGGTTAAATCGGAAGTGTCAGTGTTGCAGTTGAACAAAGGGGATTATGAAGGCATGAGAGAGGAGCTGGCCAAGGTCGACTGGAAAGGGATCCTAGCAGGAATGTCGGTGGAACAGCAATGGCAGGAATTTCTGGCAATAACCCGGAAGACACAGGATCATTTCATTCTAAAAAAGAAGAAAGATTCTAAGGGGAGCAGGAGGCAACCATGGCTGACAAGGGAAGTTAGGGATGGAATAGGAAACTTTCATAGGACAACAGAAGGTAACAAAACGGGCAATACGGGCTGAAAAGATGAAGTACGAGGGGAAGCTGGCCAAGAATATAAAGAACGACAGTAAAAGCTTCTTTAGATATGGTAAGAGAAAAAGATTAGCAAAGTCAAATGTGGGTCCCTTGAAGGCAGACACGGGTGAAATTATTATGGGTAACAAGGAAATGGCAGAAGAGTTGAACAGGTACTTTGGATCTGTCTTTTTACTAAGGAAGACACAAACAATCTCCCAGATGTACTGGAGGACAGAGGATCTAGGGGGGTAGAGGAACTGAAAGAAATTTTCATTAGGCGAGAAATAGTATTGGGTGGACTAATGGGACAGAAGGTTGATAAATCCCCTGGGCCTGATGGTCTGCATCCCAGGGTCCTCAGGGAGGTGCCTCTAGAGATAGTGGACGCATTGGTGATCCTTTTCCAATGTTCAATAGATTCAGGATCAGTTCCTGTAGATTGGAGGATAGCTAATGTTATCCCACTTTTCAAGAAAGGAGCGAGAGAGAGAAAATGGAGAATTACGGACCAGTTAGCCTGACATCGGTGGTGGGGAAGATGTTGGAGTCAATTATTAAAGAGGTAATAACGATGCATTTGGATAGCAGTAAAAGGATAAGTCCAAGTCAGCATGGATTTATGAAAGGGAAATCATGCTTGACTAACCTTCTGCAATTTTTTGAGGACGTGACAAGTAAAATGGATGAAGGGGAGCTAGTGGATGCAGTGTATCTAGACTTCCAGAAAGCCTTTGATAAGGTCCCGCATGGGAGATTGGTGACCAAAATTAGAGCACATGGTATTGGGGGTAGGGTGTTGACATGGATAGAGAATTGGTTGGAAGACAGGAAGCAAAGAGTAGGAGTAAACGGGTCCTTTCCAGAATGGCAGGCAGTGGCGAGTGGAGTGCCGCAAGGCTCGGTGTTGGGGCCGCAACTGTTTACCATATATATTAATGATTTGGAAGAGGGAATTAGAAGCAACACTAGCAAGTTTGCGGATGACACAAAGCTGGGTGGCAGTATAAACTGTGAAGAGGATGTTAGGAGGTTGTAGGGTGACCTGGACAGGTTGAATGAGTGGGCAGAAGCATGGCAGATGCAGTATAATGTAGATAAATGTGAGGTCATCCACTTTGGCAGCAAAAACAAGGAGGCAGATTATTATCTCAATGGAGTTAGGTTAGGTAATGGGGAGGTGCAGCGAGACCTGGGTGTCCTTGTACACCAGTCACTGAACGTTGCCGTCGCAGCTGCGGCTTGCCTGCAATCCGTCTGTCTTTTGTGTTTTTTGTTATTTTTGTCTGAATTGTAGTTTTAATATGGTGTAGGGTTTGTATGTTATGTGGGGGGGGTGGGAGGGAACGGGAACGGGAACGGGAACGGGAACGGGAACGGGAACGGGAACGGGAACGGGAACGGGAACGGGAACTGTAAAATTCTCTCTCCCGAACGGAGACGCGACCTTTGTTTCTGTGTTGTGTCTCCGTTCCCGCTGCGGCCTACCTCCGGCCATGCACCTGGGACCACCTGGGGCTCTGGTTCGCAGAGCCCGTGGCCCGGACTCACCAACTGCGGCGCTGGCTGCCTGCGGATGCTGCGGGAGCTCCGGCGCGGGCCGCGTGGACGTCAGAAGCCCGCAGGCCCCTGGGTGGGGGCCGACATCGGGAGCTCCGGCAGCGGCAGAGGCAACGTGTTCACCCGCCCCGAATCGCGGGGCTTGGGTCGGCCCGCCGCGGACCTTTCACCGTCCGGCGCGGCCTGGAATAGGCCGCGGGATTTTTCACCATCCGGCGGGGGCTTCAATGTCGGGAGCCCCGACCGTCCCGACGTGGCAACTCCAACAGCCTGACCGCGGGAGAAGACGGCAGGGGAAGAGAAAAAGACATTGTGGCCTTCCATCACAGTGTGAAGGGACTGGAGGAGACTCACTGTGATGGATGTTTCTTTTTGTTTGGTGTTAGTTTGTGATTGTATGTGTTATTGCATTTTTATTGATTAATCTTATTGGTCTTACTGTTCAACTGTGGGTAATGTTTCATTTCACTACACATTTATGTGTATGTGACAAATAAACGACTATTGACTATTGATTATTGACTATTGAGGTACAGCAGGCAGTGAAGAAAGCAAATGGAATGTTAGCCTTCATAACAAGAGGATTTCAGTATAGGAGTAAAGAGGTTCTGCAGTTGTATAGGGCCCTGCTAAGACCACATCTGGAGTATTGTGTACAGTTTTGGTCTCCTAATTTGAGGAAGGACATCCTTGTAATTGAGGCAGTGCAGCATAGGTTCACAAGATTGATCCCTGGGATGGTGGGACTGTCATATGAGGAAAGATTGAAAAGACTAGGCTTGTATTCACTGGAGTTTAGGATGGGAGGGGATCTTATAGAAACATAAAATTATAAAAGGACTGGACAAGCTAAATGCAGCAAAAATGTTCCCAATGTTGGGAGAGTCCAGAACCAGGGGCCACAGTCTTAGAATAAAGAGGAGGGCATTTAAAACTGAGGTGAGAAGGAACTTTTTCACCCAGAGAGTTGTGAATTTGTGGAATTCTATGCCACAGAGGGCAGTGGAAGCCAAATCACTGGATGGATTTAAGAGAGAGTTAGATAGAGCTCTAGGGGCTAGTGGAATCAAGGGATATGGGGAGAAGGCAGGAACGGGTTATTGATTGGGGATGATCAGCCATGATCACAATGAATGGCGGCGCTGGCTCGAAGGGCCTAATGGCCTCCTCCTGCACCTATTTTCTATGTATCTATGTAACAGTCTCGGCAGAATAGTCTGTTCCTGCGCTGGTCATTTCAATGTTCTAAAGCAATAGACAATAGGATGTGACAATAGGAGTTAGATGTGGCCCTTTTTGCTAAAGGGATCATGGGGTATGGAGAGAAGGCAGGTACAGGTTACTGAGCTGGATGATCAGCCATGATCATATTGAATGGCGGTGCAGGCTCGAAGGGCCCAATGGCCTACTCCTGCACCTATTTTCTATGTTTCTATGTTTAACATACGACAGTCCCGCCATTCCGGGAATTAACCTAGAAAAACTTACGCTGCACGCCCTCAATAGCAAGAATATCCTTCCTCAAATTTGGAGACCAAAACTGCACACAGTACTGCAGGTGCGGTCTCACTAGGGCCCTGTACAACTGCAGAAGGACCTCTTTGCTCCTATACTCAACTCCTCTTGTTATGAAGCCCAACATTCCATTGGCTTTCTTCACTGCCTGCTGTACCTGCATGCTTCCTTTCAGTGACTGATGCACTAGGACACCCAGATCTCGTTGTACGTCCCCTGTTCCTAACTTGACACCTTTCAGATAATACTCTGCCTTCCTATTCTTACCACCAAAGTAGATAACCTCACACTTATCCACATTAAACTGCATCTGCCATGCATCCGCCCACTCACACAACCTGTCCAAGTCACCCTGCAACCTCATAGCATCTTCCTCACAGTTCACACTACCACCCAGCTTTGTATCATCTGCAAATTTGCTAATGGTACTTTTAATCCCTTCATCCAAGTCATTAATGTATATTGTAAATAGCTACGGTCCCAGCACTGAGCCTTGCGGTACCCCACTAGCTACTGCCTGCCATTCTGAAAGGGACCCATTTATCCCCACTTTTTGCTTTCTGTCAGTCAACCAATTTTCCAGCCATGTCAGTACTCTACCTCCAATACCACGTGCTCTAATTTTGCCAACCAATCTCCTATGTGGGACCTTGTAGAATTCCAGAAGATTAGTCAAGCATGATTTTCCCTTCGTAAATCCATGCTGACTCGGAACAATCCTGTTACTACTATCCAAATGCTCCACAATTTCGTCTTTTATCATTGACTCCAGCATCTTCCCCACCACTGATGTTAAACTAACTGGTCTATAATTTCCCGTTTTCTCTCTCCCTCCTTTCTTAAAAAGTGGGACAACATTAGCTCTCCCCCAATCCACAGGAACTGATCCTGAATCGATAGAACATTGGAAAATGATCACCAATGCGTTCACGATTTCTAGAGCCACCTCCTTAAGTTCCCTGGGATGCAGACCATCAGGCCCTGGGGATTTATCAGCCTTCAGTCCCATCAGTCTACCCAACACCATTTCCTGCCTAATGTGGATTTCCTTCAGTTCCTCCGTCACCCTAGGATCTCTTGCCACTAGAACATCTGGGAGATTGTTTGTATCTTCCTTAGTGAAGACAGATCCAAAGTACCGGTTCAACTCGTCTGCCATTTCCTTGTTCCCCATAATAAATTCCCCCGCTTCTGTCTTCAAGGGACCCACATTTGCCTTGACTATTGTTTTTCCTCTTTATATACCTAAAAAGCTTTTACTATCCTCCTTTATATTATTGGATAGTTTACCCTCGTACCTCATCTTTTCTCCCCGTATTGCCTTCTTAGTTATCTTCTGTTGCTCTTTAAAAGAGTCCCAATCCTCTGGCTTCCCACTCTTCTTTGCTTTGTTATACTTCTGCTCTTTTATTTTTATGCTGTCCTTGACTTCCCTTGTCAGCCATGGGTGTTTCTTACTCCCCTTGGAATCTTTCCTCCTCTATGGGATAAATTGATCCTGCAACTTCTGCCTTGTTCCCAGGAATACCTGCCATTGCTGTTCCACCGTCTTCCCTGCTAGGGCCTCCTTCCAGTCAATTCTGGCCAACTCCTGCCTCGTGCCTCTGTAATCCCCTTTGATATACTGTAATATTGCTATACTGCTATATTCTCTCCCCTCTCTATCCCCCATCCCCCTCTCTCTCTGTCCTCCTCTCCCACCTCTCTCTCCCCTTCCCTCTCTCTCTCCCCTCCCCCTCTCTCCCCATCCCCCTCTCTCTCTCAACCTCCCCCTCTCTCTCTCCCCTTGCCCTCTCTCCCTCTCCCCCACTCTCTCTTCCCCCTCCCCCTCTCTCCACTCCCTCCTCTTTCTCCCACCCCCCTCTCTCCCCCTCTCCCCTCCCCCCTCTCTCTCCCACTCCCCCTCTCTCTCTCCCCTCTCCCCTCACCCTCTCCCTCTCCCCACTCTCTCTTCCACCTCCCCCTCTCTCCACTCCCTCCTCTTTCTCCCACCCCCCTCTCTCCCCTTTCTCTCTCCCCCTCCCCTCTCTCTCTCCCCCTACCCCTCTCCCCTCCCCCCTCTCTCTCCCCCTCCCCCTCTCTTCCCCATCCCCCTCCCCCTCTCTCTCCCCCTCCCCCTCTCTCACTCACCCTCCACCTCTCTCTCACCCTCCCCCTCTCTCTCCCCTCCCCCTCTCTCTCCCCCTCCCCTCTCTCTCTCCCCCCTCTCTCTCCCCCTCGCTCTCTCCGCCTCCCCCCTATCTCTCTCCCCTCCCCCCTCTCTCTCCCCCACCTCCTCTCTCTCTCTCCCCCTCTCATCCCCCTCTCTCCCCTACCTCCTCTCTCTCTCCCCCTCCCTCCTCTCTCTCTCCCCCCTCCCCCTCTCTCTCCCCCTCCCCCTCTCTCTCTCCCCCCTCTCTCCCCTCCCTCCTCTCTCTCTCTCCCCCTCTCTCTCTCTCCCTCCCCACGCTCTCTCGCCCCCTCTCTCCCCTTCCTCCTCTCTCTCTCTCTCCCCTCCCCCTCTCTCTCTCCCTCCCCCCGCTCTCTCGCCTCCTCTCTCTCCCCTTCCTCCTCTCTCTCTCTCCCCCCTCTCTCTCTCTCCCTCCCCCCGCTCTCTCGCCCCCTCTCTCATCCCCTCCCCTCTCTCTTCCCCTCTCGTCTCCCTCCCCATCTCCCCCTCCCCTCTCTCTATTCCCCATCCCCACTCTCCTCCTCCCCCTCTCACAATCCCCCCTCCCCCTCCATCTCTCCCTCTCTCCCCTCCCCCTCTCTCTCCCCCTCCCACCTCTCTCTCCCCCCTCCCCGTCTATCTCGCTCCCCTCTCTCACACTCCCCTCTCTCTCTCTCCCTCCTCTCGCTCCCTCTCCCCCTCTCCTCCCCGCTCCCTCTCCCCTCCCACCTCTCTCTCCCCCTCTCTCACGCCCCCTTTCTCCCCCCTCCCCCTCTCTCTCTCCCTCCTTTTGCTCCCTCTCCCCCTCCCACCTCTCTCTCCTCCTCTCTCTCTCCTCCCCTCTCTCTCCCCCATCCCCCCCTCTCTCTCTCCCCCACCCCCTCTCTCTCCCCCCCCACTCTCCCCCCTCCCCCCCTCTCTCTCCCCCTCCCCCTCTCCTGCCTCTATGCAATAGCATTCTTGCTATTGAGGGCGTGCAGCGTAGGTTCACTAGGTTAATTCCCGGAATGGCGGGACTGTCCTATGTTGAAAGACTGGAGCAATTAGGCTTGTATACACTGGAATTTAGAAGGATGAGGGGGGATCTTATTGAAACATA